>NW_022630089.1:499739-597239 GCF_010909765.2 Amblyraja radiata | reverse complement strand
AAGTCTGCAATGCTCCAGCAACTCCTTTGCACTGCGGACGGCGCGCTCAGCAAGGCCGTTGCTCTGCGGGTACTCGGGGCTGCTGGTGATGTGGCGAAAGTTCCACGATGCAGCGAAGGCGCTGAACTCCGCACTGGAGAACTGGCCGCCGTTGTCAGACTGCAAAGTAACTGGAGAGCCAAAGGTCGCAAAGTGGCGGCGCAGCTTCCCGATGACAGCAGCAGATGTGAGGGTGGGCAGCTGATCCACTTCGAACCAGCTGGAGTAGGAGTCCACAAGGACCAGGAAATGTTTGCCACGCCACTCAAAAATGTCAGTGGCGACCGACATCCACTGCAGGGCGGGGGCAGGCTGCTGCAGGAGCGGCATGCGCTGCTGGTGGGGAGCGAGGCAGTTGCAGGTCGAGCAGGCAGAGACCCTGTCCCGGATGTCTTGCGCCATGCCGGGCCAATAAAACTGGCTTTGGGCCTGGGACAGAGTGGCTTCGGCCCCTGGATGGCCGCTGTGGGCAGACTGGAAGTAGTGGTCCCGCAGCGCAGCAGGCACCACGACCTTGTGGCCCTTCACCACCACGCCGTCGTGCAGTACAAGTTCATCCCGGACGAGGAAGTATGGCGCAGCACCATCAGGCAGGGATGAGCGACGGTCGGGCCAGCCACGGCGGATGACGTCCGCAAGCTGCTGCAGGGCAGGATCCTTGGCAGTGTGGTGAACCAGGGACTGCATCTGCTGGGAAGGCACAATGTTAACGTTCAATATCATCAGGTCAGACGACTCGTACGGGTGTTGGGCAGTGGACGCCAGTGGTGCGCGGGACAAAGTGTCGGACACAAACATGTCCTTGCCCTTGCGGTACACAATTCGAAAGGTGAAGCGCTGGAGGTGCAGCATCATACGCTGCAGGCGGGATGAGGCAACGTGTATCGGCTTATTCAGGATCGTGACCAGCGGCTGGTGGTCGGTCTCAATAGTGAAGGTGTTGCCCAGGATGTAGTCCTTGAACTTCGAGCAAGCAAACACCACGGCAAGGAGCTCCTTCTCGATCTGAGCGTAATGCTGCTCAGCAGGGGTCATGGTGCGGGAAGCGTAGGAGACAGGCAGCTGCAGCCTGTCGTAGAGCTGCAGGCAGGCGGCACCGAGGCCGAACTTCGAGGCATCGCAGGTGAGGACGATGGGGCGCTTTAGGTCGAAATATTTGAGAGTGGGGGCGCGGACCAACTGGGACTTCAGGGCTTCGAAAGCCGACTGATGGTGCAGGAACCAAACCCAGGCGGTGTCCTTCTTGGTCAGTTCCCTCAAGGGCGCACTCAGCTCGCTGAGGTCGGGAATGAATTTCCCCAGGTAGTTCACCATGCCCAGAAAGCGCTGCAGGCTGGGCACGTCGGTCGGAGCGGACATCCCCGAGACCGCAGCCGTCTTCTGTGGGTCTGGCTTCAGACCCTCAGCCGTGAAGACGTGTCCCACGTACGTGACCTCCGGGACGCGGAAACGGCACTTCTTGGGGTTCAGTTTGAGGTTGACCTCACGAGCCCTATCCAGGATTTGACTGAGGTGGAGGTCGTCACTGACATTTTTGAGTGGCGTTGCAAACATTTCCTGGTCCTTGTGGACTCCTACTCCAGCTGGTTCGAAGTGGATCAGCTGCCCACCCTCACATCTGCTGATGTCATCGGGAAGCTGCGCCGCCACTTTGCGACCTTTGGCTCTCCAGTTACTTTGCAGTCTGACAACGGTGGCCAGTTCTCCAGTGCGGAGTTCACTGCATGCTCCTTTACATAACATTTGTGAAAGCTCCCGTGTCGACCTTCGCAGTAAAGGTCGACCCATTCACGGTAACACGTACAGAGGGATCCTTTATGAAAGCAGGTGCACCCAAGTGCGAGAAAATAGACGATTCATCATGGGAGGAGACGTTATCTGAATCAGGGAGTTCGTCTGAATGGTGCTGGGAACCAAGAGCGCTATCAGGCTCAGCAAGGTTGTTTAGGCTCCTCCGTGGAGCAGGGACCGGCCTGCCAATGGAACGACAGGATGCAGAAAAGTGATTGAGCTTTCGGCAGAAATTGCAAGTTTTCCCCAGGGCGGGGCAAACATTAAACTGATGACTAGCGAAGTTGCAGTTGGGGCAACGGCGCGGGCCGTCCCTCGCGGGTGCGGGAGCGCTACGCTGGCGTGGCGGACCATCGTACCGCCTGCGCCCAGCAGTACTGGCACAATGAATGTCCTGAGCAGCAGGTGTAGGTACAGAGGCAACAGCAGCAGCCATGCGAGAGGAATGCAAAGGCTCGTTTAAAGTCAGGTCGGGCTTCCTTAAGAGCTCAGCCCGTAGCTTCTCGTCCTGTAGACCGTGAACCAGGATATCTCTGATCATTTGGTCGGGGGTCACCGTGTCAAGGCGGCAACGCCGAGCCAGGTGACGCAACGAGGCAATGAAAGAGTCGATGTGCTCCCCGGGGTTTTAGCATCTGGTGAAAAATTTAAACCGCTCAATGATGCAATTAGTAGGAATGTCACAGAGCGCGGTGAATTTAGCCAAAATACATACCGGGTCCTCAGCATCCTCACCAGCGCCGTACTCGAACGATTCAGAACGTTCCATGGCCTCCGGGCCAGCCAGGTTAAGTAGCAGATGTGCCCGCACCTCCGGGGTGGCATTGGCATGGGCGTTCGCGATGTAATGCTCGAAATCGCGTTTGAAGACCGCCCAACGGTGCGCGATGTCCGAGTCAAACACTAGCGTGTCAGGTTTACGACACGAGTTAGCCATGGAAAATAAAAGGGAAATTGGAACTGGGGGAGAGTAAAAAAAACCCGATAGACAGGAGGCGCGAAGTACGACTTCTGACACCATGTAATGAGTCCAAACACGTGATGTCTTCACTACATGTTTTATTATAGACACTGGTATAAAACACACACTGTGCCCTAGCTGTCCGTGGTCTGTCACTGGAGCTAGAGAGCGAGAGAGACGTGGGGAGGCTACAGTTATACAGGAGATAATGGAGAGTGGTTAGTGGTGGTGAGGTCACTATGTTAAAGGAGCATGCACTGATCTACAGTAGGCACTCCTCTTGAAGTGCTGTAAGATGAGATTTGCTGGCTGGCCTGCACTCCGCTAGAAGTGCTGTGAGATTTGATTTTCTGGCTGGCCTGCACCCTGCTAGAAGTGCCGTGAGATTGGATTTGATGGCTGGCCTGCACTGCTCTTGAAGTGCTGTGAGATTGGATTTACTGCCGGGCCTGCTCTCCACCTGAAGTGCTCTCAGATTGGATTTGCTGGCTGGCCGGCACCCCACTTGAAGTTCTCTCAGCTTGGATTTACTGGCTGGCCTGCTCGCCGGTTGAAGTGCCGTGAGATGAGATTTACTGGCTGGCCTGCAATCCGCTTGAAGTGCTGTGAGATGGGATTTGCTGGCTAGCCTGCACTCCACTTGAAGTGCTGTGAGTTTGGATTTGCTGGTTGGACTGCACTTCGCTTGAAGTGCTGTGAGATTGGATTTGCTGGCTGGCCTGTACTCCGCTTGAATTGCTGTGAGATTGGATTTGCTGGCTGGCCTGCACCCCGCTTGAAGTGCTGTGAGATTGGATTTGCCGGCTGGCCTGCACTTCGCTTGCGGTGCTGAGAGATTGGAGTTGCTGGCTGGCCTGCACTGCTCTTGATGTGCTGTGAGGTTGGATTTGCTGACTGCCCTGCACTCTGCTTGAGGTCCTGTGAGATTGGATTTGCTGGCTGGCCTGCACTCTGCTTGAAGTGCTGTGAGATTGGATTTGCTGACTGGCCTGCACTCTGCTTGATGTCACCCCCTACGACGTATTCGTGGCACTGAGTAGGACTAATGCACGTAAAGCTGCTGGCCCTGACGGCATCCCCGGGCGCGTGCTCAGGGCCTGTGCTGCGCAGCTGACAGACGTCTGGACTGACATCTTCAACCTGTCACTTGCCCAATCAGTTGTCCCCACGTGCCTTAAAACCACCTCCATCGTGCCAGTGCCAAAACACTCCACTGCGGCAAGCCTCAACGACTTCCGCCCAGTTGCACTTACCCCCATCATCACCAACTGCTTCGAGAAGCTGGTCCTGGCACACCTCAAAAGCTGCCTACCCCCCACACTGGATCCCTATCAGTTTGCCCACCGCAAGAACAGGAGTACGGAGGATGCCATCTCAACGGCACTTCACTCCGCCCTCTCCCACCTCGACAACAGAGACACTTACGTAAGAATGCTGTTCATCGATTACAGCTCAGCATTCAACACCATTATACCATCAAAACTGATCACCAAAGTCGGTAACCTGGGCATCGACCCCTCCCTCTGCAATTGGATACTGGACTTTCTAACCAACAGACCCCAGTCTGTTAGGTTAGACAAGCACACCTCTTCAACCCTCACCCTGAACACCGGCGTTCCACAGGGCTGTGTGCTGATCCCCCTCCTCTACTCCCTCTTCACCTATGACTGCACACCTGTACATGGTACTAACACCATCATCAAGTATGCAGATGATACAACGGTGATTGGCCTCATCAGCAACAACGATGAGTCGGCCTACAGGGAGGAGGTCCAGCACTTAGCAGCGTGGTGCGCTGACAACAACCTGGCCCTTAACTCCAAGAAGACCAAGGAGCTCATTGTAGACTTCAGGAAGTCCAGGGGCGGCACGCACACCCCCATCCACATTAACGGGGCGGAGGTGGAACGTGTTTCTAGCTTCAGGTTCCTGGGAGTCAACATCTCCGATGACCTCTCTTGGACCCACAATACCTCAACTCTGATCAAGAAGGCTCACCAGCGTCTCTTCTTCCTGAGGAGACTGAAGAAGGTCCATCTGTCTCCTCAGATCCCGGTGAACTTCTACCGCTGCACCATCGAGAGCATCCTTACCAACTGCATCACAGTATGGTATGGCAACTGCTCTGTCTCCGACCGGAAGGCATTGCAGAGGGTGGT
Organism: Amblyraja radiata; assembly: GCF_010909765.2. Classification (NCBI taxonomy): domain Eukaryota; kingdom Metazoa; phylum Chordata; class Chondrichthyes; order Rajiformes; family Rajidae; genus Amblyraja; species Amblyraja radiata. The sequence goes on along the minus strand of NW_022630089.1, from coordinate 592,289 downwards.
GAAAATTGCCCAACGCATCACCGGTTCCTCGCTCCCCTCCATTGAGTCTGTCCAAAGCAAGCGTTGTCTGCGGAGGGCGCTCAGCATCGCCAAGGACTGCTCTCACCCCAACCATGGACTGTTTACCCTCCTACCATCCGGGAGGCGATACAGGTCTCTCCGTTGCCGAACCAGCAGGTACAGGAACAGCTTCTTCCCGGCGGCTGTCACTCTACTCAACAACGTACCTCGGTGACTGCCAATCACCCCCTCACCCCCCGGACACTTATTATCACTTATTATTATTTATTCTAATCATTTGCTATGTCGCTCTTCCAGGGAGATGCTAAATGCATTTCGTTGTCTCTGTATTGTACACTGACAATGACAATTAAAATTGAATCTGAATCTGAATCTGAATCTGAATCTGAATCTGAATGTGCTGTGAAATTAGATTTGCTGGCTGGCCTGCACTCTGCTTGAAGTGCTGTGGGATTGGATTTGTTGACTGGCCTGCACTCTGCTTGATTTGCGGTAAGATTGGATTTGCTGGCTGGCCTGCACTTTGCTAGAAGTGCTGTGAGATTGGATTTGCTGGCCTGCACCGAATGATGACTTTTTAGGTAAATTCTCAGATTTTCTTAGTTAAAATTTGACCCGTCAATCTATCTATATTAAAATTGTCTTTATTTAAAAAAAATCTACAGCAAAGAGGCAACAGCAAAGGGATAGTGAGCAGCAGAACGCAACAAGAGACACCACAAGAAAGAATCTCATCTTCAACATTTAAATTGTTATATTTTAAGAGTCATTCACATTTTAAACTTTGATAAACAATGTTTCCACGTGCCAGGCCTGCGTGTTCTTCATCACAATGGGAACCTAATAGGCAGGAATGGCTGCTCTGTCGGAGAGCCACTAATAGTGCGTAGGGGGGAGGTTAAGGGGATGGACTGAATGCGTGGGGGGGGGGGGGGGGGTGGGAGGGAGGGAACGGCAAGGAGCAGAGTGGGGGAGTGAAAGGAGGAGGGGTGACTGAGTGAACTGCCATCCCACCAGCCGTGAGTGACTGGAATGCCAGCCCACCAGCCATGAGTGAGTGAACTGCCAGCGCACCAGCCATAAGCCACTGGACTGCCAGCCCACCAGCCATGAATGAGTGAACTGCCAGCCCACCAGCTGTGACTGAAGTGCCAGCCCATCAGCCATGACAGTGACCTGATGGGGTGGCACTTTCCTCCTTCATTACTGTGATCTGTAAAAAATATGAAAATGTCTAAAATTGATTCTCCACCTTCTCCCCCTTCTCTCTCACAGAGTCTGTCACCTGTTTTGGGCAGAAACCATTCGTCCCACAATGTATGTACTAGCCCTCTGGAAACCAGTCCTTTCGGCCCTCAACACCCATGCTATCGCTCCAGAAAGCCCCCCCCCCCACTACCGCCAGCAGTATTAGAATTGGTGGAGAGGTGGAATATTGCGTTCGGAGACCAACCCTCCCGTTGATGCTGGGACCCAACGGGTCCCACTTAGTCTAGTATAGTAGATAGATTGGAACCAGTTTAATTTCATCATATTCTCTTTTGGCATGGCGATTGCCGCATATGAGGAAAGATTGAGTGGGCAAGACACAATTATTTAGCCTTAAGACGAACAGAACCAGACCTTGCTCAAATATGCAAATGTATTACAGATTTAGACAATAGGTGCAAGAGTAGGTCATTCGGCCGTTCGAGCCAGCACCGCTGATCCACAATCAGTCCCCCGTTCCTGCCTTATCCCCATATCCCCTGACTCCGCTATATTTTATGGCCATGTTTAGCTCTCTCCTGAAAGTATCCAGAGAAACGGCCTCCACCGCCATCTGAGGTAGAGAATTCCACATACTCACAACTCTCTATGTGACGAAGTGTTTCCTCACCTCCGTTCTAAACGGCTTACCCTTTTATTCTTAAACTGTGGCCCCTGGTTCGGGACTCCCCCAACATCGAGAACATGTTTCCTGCCTCCAGCCTATCCAAACTCTTAATAATCTTATATGTTTCAATAAGATCCTCTCTCATCCTTCTAAATTTCATAGTGTATAAGCTCAGCCGTTCCATTCTCCGAGCATATGACAGTCCCGCCATCTTGGGAGTTAACCTTGTGAACCTACGTAGGATAACCTCACATTTATCCGCATTAAACTTAATCTGCCATGCATCTGCCCACTCACCCAACCTGTCCAAGTCACCCTGCATGCTCATAGCATCCTCCTCACTGATCACACTGTCACCCAGCTTTGTGTCATCTGCAAATTTGCTAATGTTGCTTTGAATCCCTTCATCTAAATCATTAATCTGTATTGTAAATAGCTGCGGTCCCAGCACCGAGCCTTGCGGTACCCCACTAGCCACTGCCTGTCATTCTGAAAGGGGCACGTTAATCCCTCCTCTTTGATCCCTGTCTGCCAACCACTTCTCTATCCATGTCAGCACTCTACCCTCAATGCCATTAGCTCTAATTTTGCTCACTAATCTCCTATGTGGGACCTTATCAAATGCTTTCAGAATGTCCAAGTACACTACATCCACTGGCTCTCCCTTGTCCATTTTCCTAGTTACATCCTCAAAATATTCCAGATGATTAGTCAAGATTTCCCTTCGTAAATGCATTATGACTCGGACGGATCTTATTACTGTTATCCATAAGTGCCGCGATTTCATAGTTTATGACGTCCAGCAACTTCCCCACCACCGACGTCAGGCTAACTGGTCTATAATTCCCTGTTTTCTCTTCACCGCATTTTTTAAAAAGTGGGATAACATTAGCTACCCTCCAATCCACAGGAACTGATCTTGAATCTATCGAACATGAGGAAATTATCACCAATGCGCCCATGATTTCTAGAGCCACTTCCTTAAGTACCCTGGGATGCAGACCACCGGGCCCTGGGGATTTATTAGCCTTCAGTCCCATCAGTCTATCCAACACCATTTTCTGCATAATATGGATTTTCTTCGGTTCCTCCGTCACCCCAGATCCTCTGGCCACTAGTACATTGTATGTATCCTCCTGCGTGAAGACAGATCAAAAGTACCTGTTCAATTCATCCATTTGCTTGACTCCATAATAAATTCACCCCTTTCAGTCTTTAAGGGTCCAACTTTGGTCTTAAATAATGTTTTCCTCTTCACATGCCTAAATAATCTTTTACTATCCTGCTTTATATTATTGGCTAGCTTACCTTCGTACCTGATCTTTTCTCCCCGTATTGCCTTGTTCGTTATCTTCTGTTGCTCTTTAAACGTTACCCAATCCTCTGGCTTCCCGCTCATCTTTGATATGTTGTACTTATTATCTGTTATTTTAATACTGTTCCTGACTTACCTTGTCAGCCACGGTTGCCCCTTACTCCCGTTGGAATCTTTTTTCTTCTTTGGAATGAACTGGTCCTACCCCTTCTGTATTATTCCCAGAAATACCTGCCATTGTTGTTTCACTGTCATCCATGCTAGGGTATCTTTCCAGTCAAATTTTGCCAGCTCCTCCCCCATGACTCCATAGTCCCCTTTGTTCAACTGTAATACTGACACCTCCGGTTTTCCCATTTTACTCTAAAATTAAGATTAAATCCCATCATATTATGGCCACTTCCTCCTAATGGCTCCTTAACCTCATGTTCCCTTATCAAATCCGGTTCATTACACAACACTAAATCCAGAATTGCCTTTTCCCTGTGAGCTCCAGCTGCTCTAAGAACCCATCACGGAGGCACTCCACAAACTCCCTTTCTTGGGGTCCTGTACCAACCTGAATTTCCCAGTCTACCTGCACGTTGAAATATCCCATAACAACCGTAGCTTTATATTTACGATATGCCAAATTGAACTCTTGATTCAACTTGCATCCAACATCCTGGCTATTGTTTGGGGGCCTGTAGATAAGTCCCATTCTGGTATTTTTACCCTTACAATACCCTTTCAAACAAGAGGACATGACTTCATAATTAAGGGACAGAAGTTTAGGGGTAACATGAGGGGGAACTTCTTTACTCAGAGAGTGGTAGCGGTGTGGAATGAGCTTCCAGTGGAAGTGGTGGCGGCAGGTTCGTTGGTATAATTTAAAAATAAATTGGATAGGCATATGGATGAGAAGGGAATGGAGGGTTATGGTATGAGTGCAGGCAGGTGGGACTAAGGGGAAAAAGTTGTTCGGCACGGACTTGTAGGGCCGAGATGGCATGTTTCCGTGCTGTAATTGTTATATGGTTATATGGTTATACTGACTCCACATCTGTTTCAATGTCACCCCTTGCAAGGGACTGACTTTCATTCCTCACTAACAGAGCAACCCCACACCCTCTTTCCAACTGTCTGTCTTTTCGATAGGAGGTACACCCTTGAATATTCAGTTCCCAGCCCTGGCCCACTTCCAGCCATGTCTCAGTAATTCCCACAACATAATTCTTGTCAATCTCTAACTGAGCCTCACGATCGTCCACTTTATTTATACTTCGCGCATTCATATACAACACTTTGACTTCGGCATTCGCCCCCCCCCCTCCCCCCCTCTCACACCGCTCTCTATTGTCCCTGACCTTACTCACTTATCCCTTCTCGAACTTTCCTTCCCATTAATTCGGGTGTCATTTGTAACTTTTCCTGTACTCACTTCCCCTTTAACTACATCTTTATACTCCCAATTTGTCAACAGCCCCCCCCCCTCACTATTTAGTTTAAACCCACACGTGTAGCCCGAGCAAACCTGCCTGCCAGAACGTCTGTTCCTCTCCAGTTAAGGCGTAATCCGACCTTTTTGTGCAGGTCACCACGACGCCAGAAGAGACTCCAGTCGTTTATAAAGCTAAATCCTTGCTCCCTGCACCAGCCCCCCAGCCACACATTCAGATCCCCTATCTTCCTGGTCCTGCCTCACTAGCACGAGGTACTGGGCCGCGACGAGGTGAATTGGGAGATCGCAAATAAATGCTTAACACATGAAAGGTCCGATGAAGAGCCTGAGTCCAGAATTTCCACAAACATCGTTTCTCGTTCAATAAAGTGGCCGTCCCGGCAAGTGCGCCTGAACAGCCGAGAAAATTGAACATGTACCACACCATGTCCAGGTGGGTTCCGTATAAAGTGTCTGTCTTGGTCAGAATCCGGTAGATATTTCTGCTGTTGAGTACCAGCTATTGAAAATTTAATACTGTATCGCTCGGTATATCGAATGCGTGAAGTTCGATATTCAAGACCGATGCAAGGTCGTCCGGGCGGCCGTCAGATTCACTTTCTCTACGCAGGAGAGGAATATAGAGACGGGTACGATGCCCCGCTCGGCAAATTCCTTCCCCACACCCAAAGGCAAATGATGAATCGCGCTCGTTCGCTAATTTCGTTTCTGTCACCGCTCTTTCTCTAGCAGTTCAGGAACGATGTCAGAAAGCTGCAAGCGTCTGGCGATGATGTGGACGTGGGCCCAGTTATAAGACTGGCGGGAATTCTACTGTTACGGTCCCTGTCCACATGACAATTAATCATTCTTGACGCTCAACTGTGTTATCGTGTTTGAGTAGGATAGTGCTTTGTTGCTCGGAGTGTAGGAGGTTGAGGTGTGATCTTATAAAGGTGTACAAGATCATGCCAGGTATAGCTCAGGTAAACGCACCGGGTCTTTTGCCCAGGTTAGGCGAATTGAGAACCAGGGGGCATGGTTTTAAGGTAAAGGGGGAAATATTTAATAGAGGGGTTACAAATGTTCGTGTATGGAACGAGCTGCAGGAGAAGGTATTTGAGGCAAATACGATCATAACGTGCAAGATACATTTAGACAGGTACAGGATAGGTTTAGAGTTTTATGCCAAGCGCGTGCACATGTGACTGTTGTAGATGGGGCAGTCGGCGTGGGCTTATTGGTCAGAGGGCCGATTTAAAAGCTGTATGAGTCTATGACTCGCTATGAGTCTAATAATGTCTGGGCGTCCGGCCATGAGAGTGCTGCCACAAACCCACCAGAGCCAACGGCAATGACCTGTAGCTTTATTCAGATCGATAAAAGTGAATAATGGAGTAGAGAGTCATCCACACAGGAGCATCTCTTCCATGCGGACTATAATCCCACGTGCCATTAGATGGCGTTTACCTCATATTCCTCTAAAGCTTCCCATTAAACGTACCCTTCCAAATGTGTTTAATTGTTCTTATCTCATCTTCCTCAACGACTCTCTCCAGCAAATTGTTTCATTTATACACCTCATTATGTGCGCAAAACGGTCCCCCGGGTTACGGTAAAATCGTCCCCCTCTCACATGAAACAGATGCACTCTAGCTCTTGATTCCCCTACTCTCGAAAAAAGCCTGTGCCTTCACCCTAACTATTCTTTCAACAATCTGAATGGTGGCCGATTAGGAAAAGGGGAGATGCAACGAGACCTGGGTGTCATGGTACACCAGTCATTGAAAGTAGACATGCAGGTGCAGCAGGCAGTGAAGAAACCGAATGGTAGGTTAGCATTCATAACAAAAGGAGTTGAGAACAGGGAGGTTCTACTGCAGTTGTACAGGGTCTTGGTGAGACCACACCTGGAGTATTGCGTACAGTTTTGTTCTCCTAATCTGAGGAAAGACATTTTTGCCATAGAGGGAGTACTGAGAAGGTTCACCAGACTGATTCCAGGGATGGCAGGACTTTCATATGAATAAAGACTGGATGGACTCGGCTTGTACACGCTAGAATTTAGAAGGTTGAGGGGAGATCTTGTGGAAACTTACAAATTTCTTAAGGGGTTGGACAGGCTAGATGCAGGAAGATTATTTCCGATGTTGGGAAAGTCCAGAACAAGGGGTCACAGTTTAAGGATAAGAGGGAAGTATTTTAGGACCGAGTTGAGAAAATTATTTTTTCCACAGAGAGTGGTGAATCAGTGGAATTCTCTGCCACAGAAGGTAGTTGAGGCCAGTTCATTGGCTATATTTAAGAGAGAGTTTGATGCAGCCCTTGTGGCTAAAGGGATCAGGGGGTATGGAGAGAAGGCAGATATGGGACATTGATTTGGATGATCAGCCATAATCATATCGAATGGCGGTGCAGGCTCGAAGGGCCGAATGGCGTACTCCTGTACCTATTTTCTATGTTTCTATGTTTCTATCATATAACGTCGTTGAAAACACCCCGTTAATTCCAAGCCATCAGTGCACCGTGCAACGTGAATCCAGGGTAACATTATTCAAGCGGTGTGAGCGTTGTAGACAGAGGATCACAATTCTAGGCGACTGACAGAAACACCACATGTCGGACTGGATAATAGGTTTCAAGCCTTGAAAAGTCTAGGCTTGTATTCACTGGAGTTTAGATTGGTCAGGCGGGGGGGGGGGGGGGGGGGGGGGGGGTGGTCTTATAGAAACATATAAAATTATAAAAAGGACTGGACAAGCTCGATGCAGGAAAAATGTTCCCAGTGTTGGGCGAGTCCAGAACCAGGGGCCACACAGTCTTAGAATAAAGGGGAGGTCATTTAGGACTGAGATGAGAAAAAACGTTTTCACCCAGAGAGTTGTGAATTTATGGAATTCCCTGCCACCGAGGGCAGTGGAAGCCAAGTCACTGGATGGATTTAAGAGAGAGTTAGATGGAGCTCTTGGGGCTAGTGGAGTCAAGGGATATGGGGAGAAGGCAGGCACAAGTTATTGATAGGGGACGATCAGCCATGATCACAATGAATGGCGGTGCTGGCTCGAAGGGCCGAATGGCCTCCTCCTACACCTATTTTCTATATTTCTATATTTGATTGGATGGAGACGCGAAATTACCACAGGTTGGTTGAGCCATTGCGGTCCCGGGTGGATGTCGATAGGAATTTCAGGATCTGGAGCCTGGACCAAAGACTCTTGAAGAGCCATTGAACTCCGCTCAATGTGCGGGTTTGTCACTGAGGCGATCGGATAATCCGCAGAACTCTTCACCTGCTCCATGAACTTAGACTGTGTCGCCCGCATAAACAAACGTGTTTGTGCAACTGCTGAAATTACACAAAAAATGTATATTTAGAATCATTCCAGGCTCCTCCTGTCGCTGTTATTGGATAATAGACGAATTGTGCGACTGTCGGCAACCACAGGAGGATGCAGTTGTCAGAGGGTGAAGAGTAAAACCACAGGCCTCCCCCTGCTCTCCATCTCAATGTCACTGCGTTTCTCACCCCTGGTTGGACCCCTTAGCCACTTACGGACCCGACTGGCCACTAAAATGTGCCGGTCGGTCAGACGAATGACCAGCAGGATCACAGAAAATGGTATGTGCGGAGTTAAAACACACCAAGCAGTCAATGGGCACCCATCCACGCTCAGTGTAATAACTTTGCATTACAACAACAAGCCACGCCACATTGTCCATGAATTCCGCGGGATGTTTATTTGAATAAGCCTACAATGTGCAAGATGGGAGTGCGGACTATTTTCTTCAGTTCCTCTCTAAACCTAGCCTGCGTGACCAGGTAAATGCAGGAGTTAATACAGGTGCTGGTCAGCTGGAACATGTAGGCCATCTGCTGCAGGATATATCCGGGATCACTCGCCCCTGAATAATAGTGAGTCGCCGTGATGCGATAATACAGAAAGTTGGACACATAAGGCAACCACAACAGGATGAAGCTGCCTGAGATGGCGAACAGCAACATGATCGATTTTCTCCTGCTCTCTGTTTCTGGGTCGACGGGGTTGTCGCCCCCGTTTGAGAACAACCGCTTGCGAACTCTGTTGGCCTGCACGATGTGCCAGACGGTCAGAGCGTTGAAGAGTAAAATGAAGAAAAACGGAAGGAACGGGGTGAGGATTCGGTGAAGCCAGTCGTACCCAATCCACGCGGGGAGCGTGTAAAAGGTTGGCATGGACTGGCACAGCCACGGGAGATTGTCGGCGACATAGACAGGGATAAAGGTAAAGTACCAGGGGATGTTCTTGGCAACGAACAGCACACACACCGTGGCGATCACCGCGGTCGCTGTTCTGGGAACACAGTACACCGCTTTCTGCTTCGGGCGACAAATGGCGATGAAACGATCAAAGGTGAAAGCTACGGTCAGCCAGACGGAAGCGTCCCTCGACACGCAGACCAGGACAATGACGAAGCTGCAGGCCGGCGTGAGCTGCAGGAAGGAGTTGGGGAAGTGGTAGGAGAGAGTGCGGTTGAATATCACCTCAGTAACCACCACCATTAGGTCCGTCGTTGCCATGGCGACCAGGTAGAGAGTGATGCACCTGGAGAGACCGCACTTCCCCCGGTGGAGAATCAACACCGTCACCACGTTCACTGTGAGAGACAAGAAAATCAGTCACCAAACTCACTCCCGCTGGAGATTCTGGCGAACAACCCTTTATGGAGTAACATGTTATAGTCATAGACTCATAGAGTGAGAGTCATGTGTAGAAACAGACTCTTCGGCCCAACTTGCCCACAGCGGCCAACATGTCCCAGCTGCACTAGTCCCACCTGCCTGCGTTTGCTCCATATCCATCTAAATCTGTCCTATCCATGTACATGTCTAACTGGTTCGTAAAGGTTGGGATAATCTCAGCCTCAACTACCTCAACTGGCGGCTTGTTCCAGACGTTGTGTGAAAGAGCTACCCCTCAGATTCGTATTAAATCTTTTCCCCTTCACCTTGAACCTATAACTGGTCCTCGTTTCCTCCACCCAGGGCAAGAGATTCTGTGCATTTACCCGATCAATTCCTCTCATGATCTATAGGAACACCCCTCATCCAAGGAATAAAGTCCCAGCGACCTCTGCCGATAGCTCAGACCCTCTGTTCCTGGAAACATCCTCGTGGTTCCTTTCAAAATGTTGCAGCAGATCGAACGCTAGTTAACTGTCGGGGAGTGTCCACCCTCTCCGCGCCCAATCATTTTCCCCTTTATCCAAGGCGCAATTAAGGAGCGGGCTCGAAGCGGGCGCCAGGTCATCAGGCTGATCATATCCATGCAAACAAACTGCACCAATCTAAACTAACTGTATTTGCCAGTTAGGTCTGTTGCAATATATGATTTGACAGTTCACATTTAAATTCATTACATTTCCGAGCGGCACGGTAGCGCAGCGGTGGAATTGCTGCCTTACAGCGTAGCCCTGTCCCACGGTACGAGTTCATTCCAACTCTCCCGAGTTAAAAAAAAAAATCAAACTCGTGGTAAGGACGGAGAATGAACGTAGCGGGCACGTCGGAGCTCGAGGACGTCTCTTAGCGCTAAAGGCAGGTACTCTGGAAGACTCGCTAACGGCAGGTAAGACTCGTGAAGATTTTTCAACACGATGAAACATGTCCAAGAGAGCCTCGGGTACATTTTCAACACGATGAAACATGTCCAAGAGAGCCGACGAGTGGCTATTACCGTAAATCTCCGAGTTCGAATCAAGGCAAACTCGGGAGAACTCTTGGAATGAACTCGTACCGTGGGACAGGGCTTTATAAAAAAGAGACCCGCGTTCGATACTGATTTCGGGTGCTGTCTGTAAGATGTTTGTAAGTTCTCCCTGCGCCCCGCGTAGGCTTTCTCAGTGTACTGCAGTTTCCTCCTACACCACAAACGTGCAGATCAGTAGGATTATTAGCTTAGTAAAATTGCAAATATGTCCTAGTATGTGCAGAATAGTGTTAGTGAGCGGGGATCGATGGTCGGCACGGACGTCGGTGGGCCGATGGGCCTGCTTCCGCGCTGCACCTCTAAACTAAACTAAGCTCAACTAAAAGAAGGATACAAGATTATGGCAACAAACGTGGTCGCTTTCAACTTTCCCAGTTGCTGCTGACAGTAAAATGTGAAATGGACAACAAGAATAAAGCACGATAACATATTGCACCGACTATTACATTTGCAACGTTAATGATGAATATATTTTCGCGGATCATCACTCACCTGCAACTCCGATAACCGCTAGGAATGGATAGTACAAAGCGTAGATCAGGTCAATGAACGTATTGAACATTGCAAACACGGCTCGGTCTGCAGATGCCGAATTGAAGTACAGCCTGAACCAACGGTAAATTGAAGGGCTGATATTTAAAACTGCAAGAATTCCCCAGGGCGGACAATTAAGGCTGCACGAAGAGATTGGGTAATACGCGCTGTGTGGAAATATAGTGGGAGAGACTATTATTTTATTGGAGCCATCGCAGAACACCGTCGTCACAAAACACGGAACAAGCCTATCTCGTCCATGCCCCGCAACATGCCCATCTGCACTCGCCCCATTTGCCTGCATTTCATCCGTGTCCCTCTAAAAACGTTTCCATTAATCGGTCTAAACGAATTTTAAATTGTGTTAATGTTCCTGCTTCGACGACTTTCTCTGACAGCTCGTTTCATACACCCTTCACCTCAGTGTGGAAATTCCTTCTCGGATTTCTATTTCATATTTGCCCTCACATCTAGAACTTGCGCCCTCGAGTTCTTTATTCCCAGGGTCGGGTACTTTTCGGCGCCGCTGTCTCGGCACCGCTGTTTTTGATTGTCCCCCCGTTTAATATAAATGTAAGTTTCTGTTGTGTCATGAATTTTCCTATGCCCAAAATAAAAATAACCAACCGGTAACTAATCTTAATTCATCTAAACTTTCATCTTTTTTTTTTTTTTCTTTTCTTTTTTTTTAAATTTATTTATTTATATAGCACATTTTTAGTCAACTTGCATTGACCCCAAAGTGCTTCACATAATTACATCCACACACACAGGCAAAGGTGGGTGAAGTGTCTTGCCCAAGGACACACTTCATCTAACTTACTTCATCTAACTTACTTCACCTGAAGCTAAACCAGTAGAATGCATTTCGAGACTTTGTAACAATTTACTGTCTACTTTGTTAATGATTGCACTTTAAAAATGAATTGTTTTTACCCTCAATTTTGGGTTATGAGTGTAATGAGACGTTCTCATGAATTAGCAAAAGATCGGCGGCTCCAAACGGAGGCGACGAAACAACGGCGCCGAATCGGCGGCGCCAAATGGTACCATTCCTTATTCCCATACCATGGGAAAGTGATGCTCTGCATTCACACTGTCTATGCCACACGTGGTTTTATACCCCACCCAGTTTTATGAATAAACCCCACCCTGCGCGAATTATTGTACCCCAGTTCCTCGCGTCGTGGCTGGAACTGCGTAATTCATTTCTGCACAGCTCCCAGTTTATGCGAATCTTTCCTGTGAAAGGGTGACCAAAATGGAACGCAACATCCCAAGTACAGCCTCAACAAAGTCTTGTTCAACTGCAATATAATGTCCCAACATCTGTGCTCAATGTCCATTCTAATGACGTGCTAGCGTCCGAAAATACTTCTTTACCACCCTATCTATCTGTTGTGTGACGGTCAAGGAACGATGTGTGTGTATTTCTCATACCCTCTGCTCTGCAACACGCTCATGACGCTACAGTTCACTGTGAAGCTTCTTCGCTGGCTGACTTCGCAAAATGCAATACTTAATTCTCATCTGAATTAAACGCCATTTGTCAAATGCCACACCCGGAGTATTGCGTACAGGTTTGGTCTCCTAATCTGAGGAAAGACATTCTTGCCATAGAGGGAGTACAGAGAAGGTTCACCAGACTGATTCCTGGGATGTCAGGACTTTCATATGAAGAAAGACTGGATAGACTCGGCTTGTACTCGCTAGAATTTAGAAGATTGAGGGGGGATCTTATAGTAACTTACAACATTCTTGAGGGGTTGGACAGGCTAGATGCAGGAAGATTGTTCCCGATGTTGGGGAAGTCCAGAACAAGGGGGTCACAGTTTAAGGATAAGGGGGAAATCTTTTAGGACCGAGATGAGAAAAAACATTTTTCACACAGAGAGTGGTGAATCTCTGGAATTCTCTGCCACATAAGGTAGTTGAGGCCAGTTCATTGGCTATATTTAAGAGGGAGATAGATGCGGCCCTTGTGGCAAAATGTATCATGGGGTATGGAGAGAAGGCAGGTACAGGATACTGAGTTTGATGATCAGCCATGATCATATTGAATGGCGGTGCAGGCTCGAAGGGCCGAATGGCCTACTCCTGCACCTATTTTCTATGTTTCTATGTTTCTATTCCTCGGTCAACTAATCCATCTGTTCAAGATACCGCTGCAATTCTCAATACCCATCGACCCTATCTATGATACCATCTATGTTAGTGTTAACTGTAAGCTTACTTGCCGTGCTTTGAACATTCTGATCTAGATCCTTTATGTAAATGATAAACAAGGAAGGGTCCAGTACCAAACCCCGAAGGATACCACTTGTCACAGGCCTCCAGTAAAAAAAACAACCTTCCACCATCCCCTTCCGCTTCCTTCCAGGAAGACAAGTCTACCTTCAGTTAACTGGCTCTGCCTGGATCCCATGTGATCTAACTTTCCAGAGTAACCAACTATGCAGAACTTTATCAAAGGACTTCACTCAGCCTGCAGAAGTTCCCCAACGAGAGAACAGTCTATGTCCTTGCTACTTTTGAACACAGAGGTGCACTATTTTTTTAGCTGGGGAAAATAATACGTTGTCAGAAAAAGGTGTCCTCGGCTTCTAATCGCTCCTGCCCTCAGCCGCCTGCGCTCCAATGAATAAACCCCACCCTTCGCGAATTCTTGTACCTCAGTTCCTCGAGGGAGCCATGGCGCCCGCTCCTTCGAGTGGAGTACATTCGTGTATTTTCCGTTCAGTCTGTGCTTCTGCCGGGCCAGGCTTCAACCAAGGATAATGATGGTTTTGTCTGGCATAATTGTCGGCGACGTTCCAATATGTGGGAGCAGCTAAAACAAACCACTACGTGACTAATCTGCAGGATATGTCCTCTAGTTTGGGTACCTATCCTTGAAGTTTGGAAGCATTAAGACGCTGATCCTGAATATATAATCTCTGGATTTGACACGTGCACCGATGTCAAATGCTCGGTTCATTATAATTAATCTCCACATTTGGCATAATGGTTGTTGCCCAACTGCTCGTTCGGGCCCCACTCCCAATTCTATGGGTCGACTCGCATAGAGTGATGGAGTTATTGAATACGGAAATGGGTCCTTCAGCCGAACGTCCATGCCGGCAAAGATGTCTATCTGAGCCACTTCCATTTCCATACGCCTTGCCCACATCTCTCTAATTCGAAGTGGAAATGATTGAGAGCTTCAAGTTCCTGGACGTTAATATTACCAAAATAAAAAGACAAACCGCATAGGAGCCGCAGACAATGAGACGTACCAACGCCTCTACGTCTTTAGACGATTGAGGAAATTTGATGTGACTCCCATAATCCTTACGCACTTCTACAATGCACCTTAGAATACATAAAGTGATTGCAGATGCTGCTTAATGCCAAACATAATGCGAAAATGCATTAAGTCAGGAGAAGACTCGAAACGTCACCTGTCCAATTACTCCAGAGATGCTCCCTGACCCGCTGAGTTACTCCGGCACTTTGTATCTATGGAAAGCATCGGGTCGGGTTCCATCGCAGCTTGGTTTAGGAACAGCCCTGTCTTATGCCCCTGTCCCACTTAGGAAACCTGAACGGAAACCTCTGGCGACTTTGCGCCCCAACCAAGGTTTCCGTGCGGTTCCCGGAGGTTGCAGGTAGTTGCCGGAGGTTGCAGGTAGTTGAAGCAGGAACTCTTGTTTGTGGCGCAAAGGCTCCAGAGGTTTCCGTTCAGGTTTCCTCAGTGGGACAGGGGCAATTAGACCGCAAACAGTTGCAGGGAGTTGTGGATGTAGCCCAGTCCATCACACAGACCAGACTCCATACCGTCGACTTCAACTACATTTCACGCGGCTGCGGAACAGCAGAAACCGTAATCAAAGGCGTGCCCTACTCTGTTGTTTTCTTATTTCCCCTGCTCCTGCCGGACAGAAGATTCAGACGGCTTGATTGTGCGCACCTCCAGACTCAGGAACAGCTTTCCCCCGTCTTTTAACAGATTCATAACGGTTTTTCCATCAGCTACGGGTCTATCCCAATTCACCCTACCCCCTTGTGGACAATGGACTTTTCTATGAAACCTGTGTGCTACAATGTTGTGAAATATATTCTGCACTCTGCATCTTACCCTATGTCTAGTTATTGTAGTTGACTCTGACGATTGTATTTGTGTATAGCATTATATGATCTGTTTCAATAGCATGCCAAACAAAGCTTTTCATTGCACCTCGCTACTTGTGAAATTAACAAGCCTAGACCTAAACATAGAAACATAGGACACAGCTGCACGAATAAGCCATTCGGCCCTTCGAGCCAGCACCGCCATTTAATATGATAATACTTGATCATCCAAAATCAGTACCCTGTTCCCGCATTTTTACCCCATATTAGTTGATTCCGTTAGCTCTTAGAGCTAAATCTAACTTTCTCTTGAAAACATCCGGTGAATTGGCCTCCACTGGCATCTGTGGCAGAGAATGCCACAGATTCACAACTCTCTGGGTGAAAAGGGTTTTCGCCACTCAGTCCTAAATTGTCTACCACTTATTCATAACTGTGACCCCTTGTTCTGGACCCCCCCCCCCAACATCTGGAATATGTTTCCTGCTTCTAGCCTGCCTAATCCCTTAAGAATTGTATATGTTTCTATAAGATCCTCTCTCACCCTTCTAAATTCCAGTAAATACTAGCCCAGTCGTCCAATTCTTTCATCATATGCCAGCCCCGCCATCCCGGTAATTACCTTAGTGTACCTATGCTGCACTGCCTCAGTGACAAGAATGTCCTTCCTCAAATTAAACTTTCAATATGTCATGGAATTTTGTCCAAGGCCTATGGACTCGGCTTGTACTCGCTAGAATTAAGAAGATTGAGGGGGGATCATATAGAAACTTACAAAATTCTTAAGGGGTTGGGAAGGCTAGATGCAGGAAGATTGTTCCCGATGTTGCGGAAGTCCAGAACAAGGGGTCACAGTTTAAGGATAAGGGGGAAATCTTTTAGGACCGAGATGAGAAAAACATTTTTCACACAGAGAGTGGCGAATCTCTGGAATTCTCTGCCACATAATGTAGTTGAGGCCAGTTCATTGGCTATATTTAAGAGGGAGTTAGATGTGGCCCTTGTGGCTAAATGTATCAGGGGGTTTGGAGAGAAGGCAGGTACAGGATACCGAGTTGGATGATCAGCCATGATCATATTGAATGGCGGTGCAGGCTCGAAGGGCGGAACAGCCTACTCCTGCACCTATTTTCTATGTTTTCGATGCTTACATTCAGCTGCAGAAGCCGCCCAACGAGTGGCCTATTTCCTATTTCCCTGTTACTTTTGTTGTTCTGCCAATTGTTTAACGTAGATGAGATTTGTTTAATCAGCTGTGGAGAATAAACTGTTGTCGCAAGACGATTCCATGGCTTCCAGTTCTTCTTTGCCCATGTACAACTGTATTGCCCATGCGGTCTGTGTGGTTGACTGGTGGAGATAAGAAAATGTGGCTGGTGGTGGGAACCCGTTGGAGGTGGCGTTAATTTACGAGGATTGTTGGTTGTTTGCGACGGCTGATGAGGTGGAAGGTAAGGATTAGGGGGACTCTGTCTATGTTGCGACTAAAGGGAAGGGGAGCAAAGGCGGAGATGCGGGGTACCGAGGACATACGGGTGAGGTCCGCATCTACGATGGGAGAGGGGAACCCCCGTTCCCTAAAGATTGAGGACATCTCGGATGTTATACTATGAAACACCTCATCTTGGGTGGAGATGCGACGCAGATTGAGTAATTGGGAGAAGGGAGTAGAGTCTTTGCAGGAGGTAGGGTGGGAAGAAGTGTAGTCGAGATGATTGTGGGAGTCAGTGGGTTTGTAATAGACGTAAGTCAATAGTCTATTGCTTGTGATGGAGACTGCGAGATCAAGAAAGGGGAAAGAGGTGTCGGAGATAGTCCAAATAAAGTTGAGTGCAGGATGAAACTTGGTGGTGAAGTTAATGAAGTTCACGAGTTCTGCATGGATGAAGAAGGTAGCACCGATGCAGTTATCAATGTAACGGAGATAGAGTTCGAGGTTCGGGCCGGTCTACGCCTGGAACTGGGATTGTTAAACATACTTTCACCTTTCCGCCTTCCACAGAGACCGTTTCCTCCACATCTCACTGGTTAACATACCTTCCCATCCAAGCCGCCCCTCCCCAGCTGCGTTCTCCTGCAATCACAGAAGATGCAACACCTGTCGCTATACTTCCTCCGTCGACTCTGTCCAGGGAACCTGACAGTCCTTTCAGGTTTGTCCTCCAACCTCATCTACTATATCCGTTGTTCAAGATGTGGACTCTTATACATCGGCGAGAACAAACGCAGACTGGGCGATCGTTTGCGGAACACCTTCGCTAAGCCCGCATGAACCAACCTGATCTCCCGGTTGCATGACACTTTCATTCTTCTTCCTATTCCTACACATACCTTTCAGTCCTCGGTCTCCTCCATTGTTAGAGTGAGGTTACACGCACATTGGAGGAATGGCATCTCATATTTCGCTTGGGCAGCTTATAGCCCAATGCCAGCACGTGTAGATGGAGGCTGCGCCAGAGCCCAGCCTGTGAATGGGGAGGGGAACAACAGACAGCCAACCATGTCATCTCTGGGTGCCCGCTCTACCACCCACGAAATGGAGCTCAGGGCCTGGCGGACATTGAAGCGGAGACAACAACCAAGCCGCTCAACACCCGACGAGATCTATCCATTCCTTTGTTTTATTTCTGTTTCATTCGCAAGAAGAAGAAGCAGCAGCCCAGTGGTATGAACATTGATTTCTCTCACTTCAGGTAGCCCCGGCATTCCCTCGCTCTCTAACTCCCACCCCACCCAAGTCGCACTAGCTTCTCAATTTCATCCTACAAACAGCTTACACTAGCATGTTTCCTTCATCATCGTTACGTTTTTTCATATCTTTCATTCATTAAACTTTATCTCTCCACATCACCGTCTATATCTCTCGCTTCCTGTATCCCTAACCAGTCTGAAGAAGGGTGTCGACCCAAAATGTCACCCATTCCTTCTCTTCAGATGTGGTGCTTCTCCCGCCGAATTACTCCAGCTTTCTGTGTCTATCTTTGGGTTAAACCAGGATCTGCAGTTCCTTTTTATACTTTCCCCATGGTAGATGGAAGAAGAACTAGAGAGCTCAAGTTCAAGATGCGAGGGTAAATATCTATTAGGAGTCCGAGAAGTAATTTCCCCACAGAGGCTGGAGGGTATATGGAACGAGCTGTCAGAGAAAGTGGTTGAAGCAGGAATATTAACACAATTTAACATTCGCTTCGGCCGGCACATGGACAGGAACGTTTTTTGAGGGACACGGGGGTAACGCAGGTAAATGGGGCCGCGTGCAGGTGGGCAAGTTGCAGGGCACAGACGAGATGGACCGAAGGGATTGTTACCGTGTATCATGGCTCCGCTGCACTATGATAACTCCAACAAAAGAATAGGCTCTCCCACTCCATTTCCCAAGGCGCTCATTGCCCAATCTATTTGTACAATCTTTCTTGACACCCCTGGGGAATTCTCGCAGTTGTAAATTTCAGACTTTCATTTTACCGTTGGTCAGGCTGTACTTCAATTCGGCATCTGCAGACTGAACTGTGTTTAGAATGTTTGATACTTTCATTGGCCTGATCTACACGTTGTGCTATCCCGTCCGAGCAATTGTCGGAGTTGCAGGTGAATGATGGTCAGTCTAAATACATTCGTCAATAACGTTTCAAATATAATAGTCGGTGCAATATGGCATCGTGTTTAATTCTTGTTGCTCGTTTTGCATTTTACTGTCAATGGGAACTGGGATAGTTACAGGCGACCGCATGTTTTGATCTAATCTGGTATCCTTCTTGTTGTTTACTTTAGTTTAGTTTACTTTAATTTAGATTAGGCTGTGGGCCGAGCATCACAAATGTGTCTAGAAATCAGTTTTCGTGAGCCAAGTCTCCGAACTACATGACATTTCCCACAGATTTAGATGAAATATAATTGAGAATGATGTCATAACTCGTCATTGCCAAACGTAGCACATTAATTAATTAAACTAATTAGAAAATGAGATCGAGAAAGTAAGCGCCATCTAGTGGCGAATACCCATATTACACCATGGGCAGCCTATTTCCGTGTTGCAGTCCATTTAAACTATATATTATTATACCTATATATATATAACTTGTAAATATGATTGTAATCATATATAACTAAGTATAAGGGTCAGGCAGAGGCTACAAAAACATCTCATAGTCATTAAGTTTGCATGGACTTAAATTCATAACATTTCAACCTCTTCTTAATGTTAATGAGAATAACACTGTTACTACCATAGATAAATTAGTTCAAGTTCAAGTTCACATACACCAATTCATTTCTACATAAACATCAGCCATTTCTGACCATTTCTCATTCCAATGGCAGCCTATAGAGTGCAATGAATATTCCTCCGTTTTTCTCCCGTGGTCGGGGCCTGGAAAAGTCCGCTACAGACGGCACTATGTACAGCCACTATGTACAGCCTCCCCCCTCCCCTCCCTCCCCCCCGCCCGCGGAGATGACCCGCGGCTCCACGTTCGCGAATCGGCCGCTTTTTAATTGAGACCGCTGCTTCACTATGTTATGTACATAGGTCCCGCGATCGGAGCACGTTTTCCCGGTAAATTATCGCGGGCAGCTCCGAGATTAGATATTAAAGACTTAATAGACTACAACAAGCTGGCATTAGTGAAAATGTTTAATTTACCTTGTGTTATGGACACACATAGTTTAGTGGTGAGTGGTGAATCTCTGTAATTCTCTGCCACAGAATGTAGTTGAGGCCAGTTCATTGGCTATATTTAAGAGGGAGTTAGATGTGGCCCTTGTGGCTAAAGGGATCAGGGGGTATGGAGAGAAGGCAGGTTCAGGATACTGAGTTGGATGATCAGCCATGATCATGTTGAATGGCGGTGCAAGCTCGAAGGGCCGAATGGCCTACTCCTGCACCTATTTTCTATGTTTCTATGTTTCGCATTGTACCTGGTCCCGCATGGCATGGGGAATGCCGTGTGCCGGACGGGCAACTAGGAGTACGTCGGGGTCAGTCGTGATTGTGTACTTGACAGGTAACCCGCCCAGCTTGTCGTCGAACAGACTTTTGTTTTACGTCAGGAATTGTTGAGTGAAGCTACGTGTAGCAGACAATTGATAGACCGATGCGCTGAAGGTGACCAGACCCAGGTCGTTAGAAGCATCAATGCCCAGCAGAGAAGGCACTTTTTCTTGGGCAATTAAGAAGCTCAGGCTGTGGACACGTGAATCAAGATAGCATCGTAGCTCGCTTTGACCGATGGGTTGCACTGCGCCACCTGCAAATGGAAATAGAGTTGCGGCCGTGTGAATGATGACCTCACTTTGTCGAATCCTATTGGGTTCAGATCAGGATAAAACGTTGCAACGAGCTCCAGTGTCGAGTTGAACAATAACATTGATTCCGTTAATGAGGAGAGTGACCATGGAATCTTGATGTTTAGGAGAAAACTGCGACAAGGAATGTATGTTGATATCCAGCTTCTCGTTAGCAGACAGTATGTCATCGTTAGTCAGAGAAGCTTGCGTGGGAGCCGCATGGGAAGGCTGTTGATCGAAGCTCTCACGTTGGAGCAGGTTGACGGGTTGCTTTGTCTGTACTCTGTTTCCAAATGAACGGCAACAACGAACGAAGTGATTGACGATTGGCTGCTTGCGAACCTCCACAGTTCACGCAATTGTTAATTAATTTTTCATCTGCCGGGCACCTGTGAAAACTGGCGTTGTACTTGATAAACTGTGCCGGAAACATTAACATCACAAGCAGAATGTTTCGTGTTCTTGCCAAATCTCCAACATATGCGGGATTGTAGGTTACTTGACCTCTCTGTATTTCTCCTAATAGGAAAGCGGGGTAGCAAAGAATAGTAAGATTAAACGAGAATTTACCAGTTTGAAGTTTGATCTGTATTTTATGAGGAGTTACGATGAGGGATTACGTGAAGAACCCGCTCAGCACGCACGCGCGTCATACTTCAAAGCAGCGGTGTGGAATCACAGATAGACACAGTTATTGAAGTAAACATAGTAAAGATAAGGAGACATCAGTTTATGAATTTGACCCATATTATTGAGGGTGGGAGTGGAGGGCACGTAATCCCTCATCGTAACTCCTCATAAAATACAGATCAAACTTCAAACTGGTAAATTCTCGTTTAATCTTACTATTTTACTTCGGAGTCACGTGAGTGATTCCGTGAAGATTTCAAAGCTCTGTGATTTCAAACCGTGTAACAGTTATTACTGCATCACTGCCGAAGTCTTCGAGGGAGGAAGTGTGTTATCGTAACCAACCAATGAATCTGTTTGTAGAAAAACACAGTGGTATTTTTTAACAATAACAACAAAGAAATTAAATTGCTCCCCTGACCTTAAATTAAATATTTGCAGTCTGTAAATCTTTCCTGCAAATAAAACAGGTTTAGCCAACGGCTTATTATAAAATTTCTGAACGGTATTTCCCCCCACCATCCTGCTGTAGCCAGGATGTGGTTTATAGGCACGTCCATTCTTTTAGCCGTTGAAGTGGATGCTGCCCTGGTGGAATGAAATTTGTACATGTTAGTTTTTATCCCAGCAGCTTTTAGCACCTGCTTGAGCCATCTCGAAATGGCTCGTCACCCGACTTTAAGGTTTTTTATGACTGACCCACAAGGCTTTTCATCTCCCTCGAATATTTTGGTTGTGTCTATGTAGGATAGTAGGGTCATGGCACATAACCGTGTTTCTGGCGGGTAAGCCCGGAATTCCACGACTAGATTAGGTGTTCCTGGTTTGATCATTCCCTGGATAACGACAGAGATCTGGTCTGGAGCTGTGAGCATGGTGTCCAGTCGCAATAGGTGTGGTGACTGGACCCTCTGTGCAGATACAAGTGCCATCAACATGAGTGTTTTGAGCATAGATGGTTCCAGGTTGAGGGATCTGGCTGGTGGCCATCCCCTGAGGTATGTCAGGACCACACTGACATCCCATATATGGGTGTACCTTGGTCTAGGGGGTTAGAGTTGTAAATACCCTTCATTAGTTTGACCCCATGGGACCCCATGGCCTGTTGTCCTGGAGCTGGTTTTAAATAGACAGGCAGGGCAATTCTAGCTGTGTTGATGGCTCTGTAGCTGAGTCCTTCATCGTGGTGAAGGTTTGCCAGGAATTCCAGTCCGTTGGTAACTGTAGCGGTTGAGTAGGTGGTCCCTGAATCCAAGCAGTACTTCTCCCATTTTTTGATGCTGGACAAGTGCTGTTTTTTAGTGGATGTTCGGAGGGATGCTGACATGGTGTCGACGGTTTGTTATGATAATCCCAGTCCCAGATGTGGTTTGTGCAGAATCTGCAACCCAGGAGTTTGATTTTTTCACGGCACGGGTGGCTTGTGCCCGACACTGTTAATAACTCTGGGTCACTGGGGAATACCATCGGAGTTTCAACAACCATGTCAAGGAGTATTGGGAACCATGTGTAGGCCAGTCGGGTACTATCAAAATACCTGAAGCAGAGTCCATTTGTACTGTGCGTAGTCCCCGACTGATGAGGCAGAAGGGAGGAAATGCATAGAAGAAGAATTTCCCCAATCCAGCGCGAACGCATCTACCGCTGCTGCCTCAGGGTCTGGTTCCCAAGCGACATACATAGGTACCTGGTGATTTAGCCTTGATGCAAATAAATCGATATCTGGCGTGCCATATTGCTTGATAACATTTGTGAAAAATTGTTTTTGGGGGGTTTTAACATCCATTCGATGTTGTCATTAAATTTACGTGACCTGGTGTCTGCCACTGTATTTAGCTTACCTGGCAGGTAAGTTACTGATAGCCAAATATGTCTTTGGACACACCATTGCCAAATTGTGTTGATCAACATGTCGCATGATACCGATTTTATGCCGCCCATATGGTTAATGTAGGCCACCACCGTATTATTATCTATTTATAACCGTACATGCAAGTGATGCATGTGTATGCATATGCATTTAAACCATAAAAGTGACCCAACATCTCTAGATAATTAATGCCCAGTGTAAGTGGTAACGATGATTCTGGGTTAGTCCATCTACTACTCGTGCTGGATATAGAGTTAGTTGCTCCCCAGCCTTGAGCACTGGCATCTGTTTGGATAACTGACGTAGGGTTAGTGATGATAATAGGCTGAAACTATGTCAAACGTTTTTTTGCCCACCACTGTAGTTCTGATATTACTTCAGTGGGTAACTTCATGAAACGATCATAATGACCTGTATATCATTTTTGGTACAAAGGTCCGAATTATGTAGCCGGAAATGCTGCTAGCATTTCCCCAATTACTCTGTTACTTGTCGAGTAGTTGGTAGTTTGTTGACCATTAAATTGTTGTATGATTGTGCCAATTCAACTATGTTGTCTCTTGGCAATGTTACAGTCACGTAGACTGAATTAATTGTGAAGCCCAATTAGTCTATGATAGTGGATGGCTTCAACTTAGATTTATCTGAATGTAAGACAACCCCAGGGGTTCGAATAACTGTTTGGTAGCTGACAGCTAACATAGTCAATTTCATGGTCTTGCCTACCATTTAGGATATCATCAAGATATGCCATGACAATATGTTTTTGTCTTCTAAATATTGCCAGAGCTGGTTTAAGTGTCTTGGTGACACTCTTGGGCTGATGTGAACCCATTGGGTAACGCTTTAAATTGCTATAGCTGCCCCATCCAGGTAAATTTCAGGTAACTGCGATGATCCTTGTGAATGGTACTAAATAGTAAACATCTTTAAGATGCATGCTTGCCATGAAGTATCCTTTGGAATTTAGTTGTTTGGCAGTAACAACCGGTTCCATTTTGAAATGTATATACTTAACAAACATATTTAGTGAAGTTAAGTCAATGATGATGCGACATCCACCATCTTTTTTGGGTTTAGTGAATATATTTGATACGAATTGCAAGGCTTCAGGTTTTCCCATGATACCCTTTGTAATTAGTCTCACCAGTTCAGCTTGTCCCTCTTGTTTCTTTAACGGAGAGGGAAAATACCCTCTGGGATGAATGTTGACCTGGTGGCAATTTTTGTCGTATGAATTGTATTTGTATTCAATACTGCCATTGAGTATATACTGATCACTCGTGATAGACTCCCATGTGTTAGTATTACTCTATATGCTGGTATGAACCCGAACCACCTACCTCCATGGTTATGGGTATTCTTCTGTTTCCTGCCGGTCCAACGAGTGTTGCACGTCGCCTGACGTGGCGGTGACGTTGGGGGGTGGCACATTTTCCATGGGGTCCGCTCTGGGCCCTGGTCTAAAGAAGACTTTCGGTGATAGAATGCGGACCCCGAGCTTTCATCAGTCCGATATGGTAGACGTTGACTGATGGACGCGATGGAATTACTGTTTTTGGTTTGCTCGTCCCGGCCCTGCCCTCATGAGCCGAAAGTTTGTAAAACCTCTTGCATGTCCTTTATATGCTTTGTGAGGTTTTTGCCAAAGAGCAGTGGGTCTGGCTCAGTGGCTGGGGTATGCACAACCGCGCAATGTAGGTTTTATGGCAGGTCTTATGACTTGATTACGAAGTTTGTGGTCATCTTCGTGTTTGTTCATGGAACGAGAAAAATCGATGTGATGGCTGACGTCAGGCTTTTAACGGCCTCCTGCACGTGGGGTTTCCACGTAGCTGTCCACCACACCTAGCAGCTTTTCCTGTGCCTGCACCCCTTGCATACTCCCGACACCTTGCGGTGTCGGGGTATAGCGGACCGCCCAGTAAGCGGTCCTACCGCCTTGTTGCTTCCCCCGCCAGATAATAATAATAATAATATATCTTTTATTGTCATTGCACGTCAGTGCAACGAGATTTAGTGTGCAGCTCCACTGATGTCCAGGAAAGGTAAATAAATACAATACATAAATAAACAAGCTGAATTGATTGACGTGACCATCTGAGGGAGACTGTCCAAAGGGGGTGGGTGGGGGGGCACTCATTAGGGCCGGTTCAGAGCCGCTATAGCTCTTGGGATGAAACTGTTCCTGAGTCTGGAGGTTCGGGCGTAGAAGGCCTTGTAACGTCTGCCGGAGGGAAGTAGTTGAAACAGACCGTGGCAGGGGTGTGATGAGTCCTTATGGATGCTGAGGGCCTTCCTGAGGCACCGCGTGTGGTAGATGCCCTCCAAGGCTGGTAGCTCTGTCCCGATGATCCTCTGCGCTCTGTTGACGACGCGCTGAAGAGCTCTCCTCTCCGCCTCCGTGCAGCTGAGATACCACACAGAGATGCCATACGTTAGTATGCTCTCTGTGGTGCAGCGGTAGAACGTTGTCAGCAGCTGTTGGGGCAGACCAGTCTTTTTTAATGTCCTCAGGAAGAACAGTCGTTGCTGTGCCTTCTTGACCAGCGCGGCGGTGTTTGTGGACCATGTGAGGTCTTCTGAAATGTGAGTGCCCAGAAACTTAAAGCTGGACACTCTCTCCACACTTTCCCCATAAATGGAGATTGGGTCGTATTCTCCAGAATGGGACCTCCTGAAGTCAATGATCAGCTCCTTGGTCTTGGAGGTGTTTAGTGCCAAGTTGTTATTGGCGCACCAGTCCGCCAGGTTCTGCACCTCCGCTCTGTATTTTGTTTCATCACCGTTGGTGATCAGCCCAATCACTGTTGTGTCGTCTGCAAACTTCACGATGGTGTTGGTGTCGAATGCAGGGACACAGTCGTGAGTGAAGAGGGAGTAGAGCATGGGGCTTAGTACACAACCCTGTGGTGTGCCGGTGCTCAGGGTGATGGTGGAGGACAGGTGCGGGCCCAGTCTCACTACCTCCTGTCGCTCCGTGAGAAAGTTCAGGATCCAAGCGCATATCGGTGAGCTGAGGCCTAGCTGGTGGAGTTTGGTGGTGAGCTTGGATGGAACGCTCCTACGTGGAGTCGAGCGGGGGCAGTTCTGTTCAGGCGGCTGTCTTTCCCCCCGTGCGGGTGGAAAGACGTCCCGTCCGATAAGTCGGTGCCACCGGCCGGACGCCTCTTCCGTGGCGGTACTTCCAGCCCGCTGCTCAGGCGCTAGCGGGACTGGGCTCGGCACGGTGCGGGGATCACGGAGCGCCGGGTGAGTGATCCTACCGCCTTGATGCTGCCCCCCCCCCCCCTAGATGGAACGCTCCTCCGTGGAGTCGAGCGGGGGACAGGTCTGTTCTGTTGCTGCCCCTCCCCCAGATGGAACGCTCCTCCGTGGAGTCGAGCGGGGGACAGGTTTGTTCTAGAGCCTTTCTTCTCTGCCCGAAAGCAGAAGGCTCCCTGTGAAAGAAAAACCCGACGTCAGCTTACCTGACGGTCCGTTCTTTCACCTCCGTAGCGGGAGCGCCTGACTCCCGCTGTGCTGCGCATGCGTGCTGAGCGGGTTCTTCACGGAATCACTCACGTGACTCCGAAGTAAAATTGGTGTGAACGTGTTACCAACGGTTGTTATGAACTTGGTTGTCCGAATCACCGGGTTCCATGCGGTATCTTCGCATTGAAATTACTGCATCCATCTCCGGATTCTGGCTTGTAGACCAGGCGTTCATAGAAGGTGGGTATTTATATTCATCTAACTGATTCCAGTTCGAATTATGGTACTATTCATGACATTGGGTGAAGCTGATTATTATATAGGACCAGTTTGCTGACTTACCACGGAGATTATTTACAGAATAAAAATTAATTGGATCTATAAATCAGAGTATTGAGTATGGAAGTTGGGATGTAATGTTAAAATTGTACAAGGCATTGGTGAGGCCAATTCTGGAGTATGGTGCACAATTTTGGTCGCCAAAGTATAGGAAACATATCAACAAAATAGAGAGAGTACAGAGGAGATTTACTAGAATGTTGTCTGGGTTTCAGCAACTAAGTTACAGAGAAAGGTTGAACAAGTTAGATCTTTATTCTTTGGAGCGCAGAAGGTGAAGGGGGGACTTGATAGAGGTCTTTAAAATAATGAGAGGTATAGACAGAGTTGACGTGGATAAGCATTTCCCATTGAGAGTAGGGAAGTTTCAAACAAGAGGACATGATTTGAGAATTAAGGGACAGAAGTTTAGATGTAACATGAGGGGGAACTTCTTTACTCAGAGAGTGATAACTGTGTGGAATGAGCTTTTGGTAGGGGCAGGTTCGATTTTATCATTTAAAAATAAATTGGATAGGTATATGGACGGGAAATGAATGGAGGGTTATGGTCTGAGTGCAGGTAGATGGAATAAGTGTTCGGCACGGACTAGAAGGGCAGAGATGGCCTGTTTCCGTACTGTAATTGTTATATGGTTATATGGTTATAAGGAATCTGACCGAGAAGAATGCTGACCATGCATGCGAATGTGCATAATTAATGTACATCTCATTCACTCACTTTATCCCTCAGAGTTCAGCGTCTAGGAGATTATTAGCTGAGCTAAAAGCATGTTACAGTTGTACAAGGTCGCTGGTAAGGTTTTATTTGGAGTATTGTGATTAGTGTTATTCACGGAAACATTATTTTCAACTGAATGTGCAAGAAGGAATTACTATGATGTTTCAGCTAGGACGTGACAACCTGAACAATAAGGACTGGTTGGGCACCCTAGTAATTTATGCCTTAAAGCGAAGGCAGCGAAGGCAGCTCTACGTTATAGAAACGTATAAAACAATCAGGGGAACAGATAGGGTACAGTATTTTACCGGAATAAGGGAATGGAAAGCCAGGAGGCATCGGTTTAAAATGAGGAGGGGAAGCTTTAATGCAATGTAATTTCCACTTTTCAACCTAAATCCAATGACCAATCATAATTTGACTCACTTGAGTTTTATGACAATATAACAATTACAGCACTGAAACAGGCCATCTCGGCCCTTCTAGTCCGTGCCGAACACGTATTCACCCCTAGTCACATCTACCTGCACTCAGACCATAACCCTCCATTCCTTTCCCGTCCATATAACTATCCAATTTATTTCTAAATGATAAAACCGAACCTGCCTCCACCACCTTCACTGGAAGCTCATTCCACACATCTACCACTCTCTGAGTAAAGAAGTTCCCCCTCATGTTACCCCTAAACTTCTGTCCCTTAATTCTCAAGTCATGTCCTCTTGTTTGAATCTTCTCTACTCTCAGTGGGAAAAGCTTATCCACGTCAACTCTGTCTATCCCTCTCATCATTTTAAAGACCTATATCAAGTCCCCCCTTAACCTTCTGCGCTCCAAAGAATAAAGACCTTAGAATGTTAAATGTTTCGGTTTCCATTGAAATTAACACTGTCCGTGCCAGTGAAGCAATAATTCCCAAATCGATTCAAGCAAGGCAGTGGCACAACGCAGTGAAGATGTTGGAATGTCGAGGGCCTACGCCGAGGTACTGAGGCTGAACACAGTACTCCAAGTAAGTCTCTCCAACTATCTTGTACATCGGTAAGATAACTTCCCATCTTCTATGCCGGTGAATGAAGACTGCGTGATGTCACTGCTAGCTGTGGCTGAATTCACCTTTCAAATGATTGGAAGAAGGAATATCGGACAACCAATATGAGACTGCAGTCAAGTGTGTGAATTTGTCATGTGTACTGAATAGAATATTAAATATTTTATTTGCTGCTGTAAACAAAATAACTCCCAGATAAAACATGAGAAGAGCAAATGCAGTAAATCAATAACTGTAACGATAGGTGAAGATCATGTTGCACAACGTCCATGGGCGATCATAATTGTGGAGATGCTGCCTGGTTTGTGCAATGTTGAAGGGCCTGATGGTCTTTGGTAAGAAGCTGTTATTGCATTTGATGATCACAATTCCCCGATGTTTGAAGTAAAATGAGAACATGGCCAGGGTGAAAAATGCAGTTGGGCCTATGATAGGTGCAATAAATTCCCAAACGGATGAATACCGCTACCAATTTGATCCATTGATATGACGAGATGAACACACTTTGTAGTTTCGAACTGAATCCCTGATCTAAACATCATCTGCCACGCCAGGGATTTGCCTGAATGTCGTCATGTGTTTTCTTCAATGTTTGGAAATCATTGTCTATTAGCCTTGAATCCTGGCTTCACGGAGGTTGCAAAGGGTATAAATTATACCGCGCCTGTATAGCATCAAACTTAATTTGCTCCAGAGGGCTTTGCCGCGAACATAAAGGGCCCAGCGTCTCCGATAATAAGAGAAAATGCTTGACGAGTATTATAGTATCGAGAAAATAGTGTATGTGCTCATCGCATGCATTGGCGTTCCAGGTGAGCGAGCGGTACAACACTCTGTTGTGAGTTGTCGTTGTATATGTCGCGGCGAGTTTGCTATGTTCTGCTCAATAACTCCGCCATCGGCCATCGTTGCGCGGAGCTCGGATCGATGATATCGTTCCTGTAAATATGTTGCGTTCTGTGGTCGTTTTATTATCACATGGAACTCCAGTTGACGAAACTCTGTGTGCAACACATGGCAGCCTGGACGATACTGGCGTTGCGTTCACCTGCACATTTTGCACTGTTTTCTGAAACTTTTGCTTGGAGGTCGTTTTGGAGGGTCTTATCATTGTGCCGGGCCACCCCAAGAAGAGGATAGACAAAAAAAGGTGGAGTAACCCAGGGGAACAGGCAGTATATCTGGAGAGGCGTAATGGCTGGCGTTTCCGGTCGAAAACCTTCTTCAGACAAGTTAGGGATAAGGGAAACGAGCGATATGACGTAAAGAGACAAAGCCCAAGCAGCTTACAGCCCAGTGTTATGAATATTGATTTATCGAACTCCAAATAACCCCGCCACTCCCTCTCTCTCTATCCTTCCCCCACCCGTCGCACCAGCTTCTTGTTTTCGTCCAATAAACAGCTGACAATGGCGCCTTCAGCATCGTTACTTTTTTTGCAAATCTTTCATTCTCTGTTCTTTTTTTCTCCATACAATCGTCGAAATCGCTCGTTTTCCTTATCACTAACTAGTGCGAAGAAGGATCTCGACCCGAAACTTCACCCATTCCTCCTATCCAGAGTTGACGTCTGTCCCGCTGAGTTACACCAACTATTTGTGTCTATCTTGGGTTTACACTAGCCTTTGCACTTCCCACCCACTCAACGAAGAGGGCCGAATGTGTCACACATTATGAAGAATTAAGTGGACATGCAGGCATCTATCAATGGCACTGACACTGGGTCCGGGAGCCATTGAGGATCATGGAGGCATAGAGTGTGGAAACAGGGCCTTGTGACAAACTTGCCCTCACCGACCAACATGTCCCATCTATACTATCTCCACCTGCCTGCGTTTGGTCCATATCTTTCTAAATCTGTCCTATCCATGTACCTGTCCAATTTTTTTCGGAAACGTTGCGATAGTACCTACCTCCCGCGGTTGCTACCGTTCCATACACCCACCACGCCCTGTCTGAAAATGTTCCTATTAAATCTGCCCCTCCTCGGCTTAAACATACGTCCTCTGGTACTCGATTCCACGATTCTGAGCAAAAGACTCTGTGTGTCAACCCGACGTATTCCTCTCATGATTTTGTACACCTGACATACCCCTTACATCTCCATCCTCTCAACCTCAGCCCATTTTGCACTAACCTGGGAAAACATGATAACCTTTCACTTTATAGATTTCCAACATGATCTTGTACATTTTAATGACGTCAACTCTCAGCCCTTTTGAATTTCAAAGGGAAAGGTCCTTGTCCACCAAAGCTATCCGTATACAATATATTAAGCTTGCAAGGCCAGATAATATCAATGTGAATCTCTTCTCCTCGCGATCAAGTATAATGATATTCTTCCCGTAAGTCGGCATCCGCAAGTGCATATAGTCAAGGTGATAAAATACAGTTCGTTTTCTGACCCAGAAAATATAACTGTTCGGTAATCCATTTTGTCATTTCTTATTGTCAGTGAATTTATTGGCGATGCTGATATTGTCCCGTGGAAAGTGTGGCCTCTCCACCTGCACCACTCGCTACCTGGTGGCCATGGCAGCGGCGGATCTACTGGTCATTATCACCGAGGTTATTTTGTATCGGATCAATAATCATTATTTCCCTGTGAGTTTTCTGAACATCACACATGTGTGCAGAGTAAGAGTCGTCTTGTCGCGTATAGCCCTGGATTGGTCTGTCTGGTTCACTGTGGCTTTCACCTTTGATCGATGTATCGCCATTTGTTGCCAGAAACTAAAAAACAAATATTGCACCGGTAAAACCGCGGCTGCGGCTCTATCAACAATTGGCATTCTGCTATGTATGAAAAACACTCCCTTCTACTTCGCAATTGGTCCAGCGGAATTCATCGACAATATGCCGTGGTTCGGTGTTATAAAGGAAAGTTATTACACTGAGCCTGGATGGGTGACATTTGACTGGTTCGATACGGTTTTAACTCCGCTCCTACCTTTCACTGTAATCCTGCTGCTCAACGCTCTCACAGTCCGGCACATTTTAGTGGCCAGTCGGATCCGTAAGTGGCTGAGGGGTCAAAGCAAAGGGGAGAAACGCAGTGATCCTGAGATGGAGAGCAGGAGGAGGTCTGTGGTTTTACTCTTCACCCTCTCGGGTAACTTCATTATCCTGTGGCTGACTCCTGTCGCACAATTCGTCTATTATCAGATAACAGGAACAGGAGGAGACTGGAATGATTCCGAGTATATTTTTTATGAAGTCGGGTATTTGCTGAGTAATTTCAGCAGCTGCACAAACACATTTATTTACGCTGTGACACAGTCTAAGTTCAGGGAGCAGGTGAAAGACTTCGTGAAATATCCGATCACCGCGCTGCTTCGCCTAATTAATAAATCCGCACATTGAACGGAGTCCATTGGGTCAAAAAGAGCCTCTGGTCCAGATACTGGTCTCAAAAGTTAATGTCGCCATCCACAACGGACCTATGTGGGCTGCCCAATCCGCAGGCATTTCCTGAACATCCATTCTCAATCTGTATTTTGTCTGTGCGTTCTGCACTATGAATAACTTTTCTTTTGCACCACATAATATACTGAGGTATGACATGGGTTGTCTAGCTAGCGTGAATAAGAACGTTTTCTTCATTGTTCGTGGTACAGTTGATATTTATAAAGCAAATCAATATCAATAGTAATATCAATTCGATTGCTTCATTGTCGGTGTTCGTTAAGATTGGAAGTTCAACCCCGAGTAACACATTTGTTAAATTACATGGATACAGCATCAGCGAGCCCAGGATTGAGATCTAGGCTGATTGTGTTGGGTACTATGTAATGAAACATGGAAACATAGAAACACAGAAATAGGTGAAGGAATAGACAATTCGACCCTTTCGGCCAACACCGCCATTCAATATGACCATAGCTGATCATCCAAGATCAGTACCATGTACCGGCTTTTCCCCATATCTCTTGATTAACTTAGCCCTAACATCTAAATCTAACTCTCTCTTGAATGAGGGTCGTGCCAAATTGCAACGACGTTCTGAATATGAATAATCCCAATGTGAATCTTGTCGACTAGGGCAAACTTTATTTCCTGAAAAATCGAGTCGAACCCGATAAGATACAGTATGTACACGTTTCAGCAAGGCCAAATCCTGCTCTTCCAATGTCCTTAAAATAGAGTCTTGTCCACACAATCATTCCTCACATAAGGGAGACGCTATGCCTGGAAGCAGTTTTGTGAAATAACTAAGTGAATTTTTAGCAAAGAAAATAATACATCATCCTCCAGCAATGATCTTACCAAGGCCCAGGCAATTTGTCGCGTCGAGTTCTTCTCTTTTACTGAAATACCCAAATAAAGACATGCAATTTAACTTTTAACTGGAGAAGGATCCCATGTTTCAATTTGCTGCATGGAAGGATGCAGAGTGTTAAGATAATGATGTTAATCATAATCATGGTCATGATAATAATACTTTATTAGCCAAGTATATTTTGCAACATACGAGGAATGTCATTTGCCATACAGTCATACCAATAACCATATAACCATATAACCATATAACAATTACAGCACGGAAACAGGCCATCTCGGCCCTACAAGTCCGTGCCGAACAATTATTTTCCCTTCGTCCCACCTGCCTGCACTCATACCATAACCCTCCATTCCCTTCTCATTCATATGCCTATCGAATTTATTTTTAAATTATACCAACGAACCTGCCTCCACCACTTCCACTGGAAGCTCATTTCACACCGCTACCACTCTCTGAGTAAAGAAGTCCCCCCTCATGTTACCCCTAAACTTCTGTCCCTTAATTCTGAAGTCATGTCCTCTTGTTTGAATCTTTCCTATTCTCAAAGGGAAAATATTGTCCACATCAACTCTGTCTATCCCTCTCATCATGTTAAACACCTCTATCAAGTCCCCCCTTAACCTTCTGCGCTCCAGAGAATAAAGACCTAACTTATTCAACCTTTCTCTGTAACTTAATTGTTGAAACCCAGGCAACATTCTAGTAAATCTCCTCCGTACTCTCTCTATTTTGTTGACATCCTTCCTATAATTGGGCGACCAAAATTGTACACCATACTCCAGATTTGGTCTCACCAATGCCTTGTACAATTTTAACATTACATCCCAGCTTCTATACTCAATGCTCTGATTTATAAAGGCTAGCATACCAAAAGCTTTCTTTACCACCCTATCTATATGAGATTCCACCTTCAAGGAACTATGCACGGTTATTCCCAGATCCCTCGGTTCAACTGCATTCTTCAATTCCCTACCATTTAACATGTACGTCCTATTTTGACTTGTCCTGCCAAGGTGTAGCACCTCACATTTATCAGCATTAAACTCCATCTGCCATCTTTCAGCCCATTCTTCCAAATGGCCTAAATCACTCTGTAGACTCTGTAGACTTATTAATCCAATTTACCACACCTTCATCCAGATCATTGATGTACATGACAAACAACAAAGGACGCAACACAGATCCATGAGGCACCCCACTAGTCACCTGCCTCCAACCCGACAAAAACAGCCATCCACCATTACCCTCTGGCGTCTCCCATTCAGCCACTGTTGAATCCATCTTGCTACTCCTGCATTTATACCCAACAGTTGAACCTTCTTAATCAACCTTCCATGAGGATAAGGCCTTAATAAAAAGCAACATAACGCACAGAGTACATTTTAACATGAACATCCACCACAATGTGATTCCTCCGCTTTCCTTGCTGCGATAGAAGGCGAAATACAGTTAAATCTCTCCCTTCATTGTCCTCCAGCGGTCGTGGGCATCTATCTTTCCGTTGACGGGATGATCTTACTCCTGAAGCCGGCGGCGGGCCTTCTTCGTCGGGGCAATCAGCTCATGCATCGAGGGGGGGCGGGGGGGGGGGGGGGGGGGGCGGAGTTGAGGGGGAAGTCAGCTACCCGCGCCGGGTGATCTACCCCGGGGCGGGGATGTCGAACTTCATGTGCGGACTCCGGCTGTGGGAGGCGGCTGATCAGGAGGTCCGGGCCGCTGAGGAGGAGGATGTTCACCGTCGGGGTTCGGCGTCGGCGTTCCACCAGCCCGGCGTGAGGGCCTGAACATCGGGCCACCCGGGGCGGCGACTGCGGGTGCTAGGAAGGCCTCGACCACGAGTGAACATCTGGGAAGAACGGAGGGGAGGCTGGCTAGACTATGGTGCCTTCCTCACCTTGGTGCCACTGTGTTATGTTGTTTCGTGGACTTGCAGTGTTTGTGCTTTTTTTAAAATTCTATTTTATTTTTAATATGTTTTATTATTTATTATTATTTATTTATTTTTATTTTTATGATACTGCCTGTAAGGGAAATTCATTTCGTTGTCTCTAACTGAGACAATGACAATAAATTTGAATACAATACAATACAATACAATTCATGCGGATTTTGGAGCTTCCCGACGTCGTTCTCAACCCGAGACTGTGAGCGCTTTGATGTTATAGTTCGCAGGCCGCGGTTGGAGCGTCGATCCCAGGCAAGGAAGCGGCTCCGATTGTAAGTCCACGACTCCGCGGTGCGGCTCAAATTCAGTCCCGTGCAAGGCCTCCAACTGCACGATGTTAGGCCGCAGAGCGACCGGAGATACGATCCGGAACATAATCGCATCTCCAACAAGGTCAGAGATTGAAACAAAGTTTTCGCCGACCGGTCGGCCCAATCACCACATAAAACAAACCAGAGAACATTAACACATACTTTTTAAACACACTAAAAATACCAAAAATACCATATCAGAGCGCCATCCAGTTACCTTTGAACAAGCATATTTCCCATTTAATCTCCATTTCAACCAAGCAGAAATTAGGCGAATTTCAATCGTTTGTGCTCACACTTGGTATCTTACGTTGCTCCTAAAGCTACTTTATAGTCATCACTAATCGCAGGTTCACTTAACTTTGTGCCATTTGTAGGAATGTCAATCGAAGACTAACTACAGGTTATAGGTGCCACTTAGCTGGTATGATGATTTCGACTTGTTATTGCACGACTTGCTAAGCCGCGAAGGACATTGTATTTAGTACCCCATCGTCATAGAACCAGACAGGGCAGAAATAGGCCATTAGGCCTTTTCGTCCAATGCCATCAACGTTTTGCCCATTTGTCCGCCAAGCCCATATCCCTCTGAACATTTTGTATGCGTTTACCTAAATTCATTTTAAATGTTATCGTATGTTAAATGTTAACCTTTTCCCCAGGCAGTTCGTTTCATGTACCCTCTGTATCAAAATGTTAGGATCCTATTTATATCCCTCTCTCACCTTGAAGATACTTCTCCTCATTCCCAAACATAACACAATATGCTGGGGGAACTCAGTGGGGCGGATAGCAAATATGAAGGGAATGGATAGATTCGGCGAGTTATTCCAGTACTTTGTGTTTTGCTTAAGAGTACAACATTCACTGTCCATTGTGTCTGCACACCAGCGCTTCACCGCTAAGAAAAAGGATGTACATATTGTCCCAATTTGTCCACCTCATTAATTTATACGCCATTCAATTGATGATACGAATATCAATGTACTGTAGTTAGTATAGATGACCATAAAAGACCTTTGAAAGCGTTGAAACCTTTGAAATATCACCCCGCACACTTCCACTTAACTATTAACGTCCTCGCCTGCACATTCTCTCCTTTTACGTCAGTCAATCCAGTCCTGGCAACATTCTAATTAAACCGTTCTGCTTTCTTTCCATGCCGATGGCACCTGTCCTAAACCTTTCAATCGGTGACATCATTTTTTGCGTATTATGTACATATATTCCACAGTCCTTTCTCTGTAAAATACTGCCAAATACCTAAACCATTCAGAACATGCATGGTTACAATCGGCCACCAGTAAATGAGTGGAACAATTGTAATGGATAACAGTAGATCTTCGTATGGAATAGCACGCGAAGTGCCGCCACGCTCTGGTCCCATCTTGCATCGATCACGTCTCAAGGTCCTGCAAATATAAAATCTGATCGTAGCCAAATTAGATAGCGTCGGGTGCAAGACACGACGCAGCGAGTCAAACAAACAGCCGACATTTAGGTGCAGAGAAATTAATGGCACAAATGCACACACTCTAAGTAGGCTGTGGGCCGAGCATCAAAAATGTGTCTAGAAATCAGTTTTCGTGACCTGAGTCACCGAACTACATGACATTTTCCACAGATTTAGATGAAACTAGACCAAGTGCAGACCCGTTGTGGGGGGGGGGGGGGGGGGGGGGGGGGGGGGGGGGGAGGGCTGCGGCATCACACTCACACTAACCACCCCTCAAAGACACAGGTGGGGGGAGGGGGAGAGGGAGACGGGGTGGGGAGAGGGGAGGGTGAGAAGAGGGAAGGGAGGGGAGAGGAGGAGGAGGAAATGGGAGAGATTTGGGAGGGAAAGGAGAGCGGGGTAGGGGGTGAGAGAGGGGGATGGGAAGAGAGGTGTGGGGGATGGGGGTGGGGTGGGGAGGGAGGGGAGGAGGTAGGGATGGGGAGAGGGGTGGGGGGGAGGGAGTGGAAAGTGTGGGGAGGGAGAGTGGAGGGGGAGGGGGGAGAGAAGTGGCGGAGTGGGGAGGGAGGGGTAGGGGGAGTGATGGAAGATGGACAGAGGGGTAGGGGAAGGGGTGGGGGGAGAGAGGGGAGGGAGGGGGAGAGTGAGGGGTGGGGGAGGGAGAGGAAGAGGGGGGGGGTAAGGGGGAGTGGTTGAAGAGGGACAGAGGGGTAGGGAGAAGGGGTCGGGGGAAGGGAGGGATGGGGCTGTGGTAGAGAGGGAAGGTGGTGTGGGAGAGAGGGATGGTGTGGGAGGAGGAGGGGGAGAAGGGTGAGGAGAGGGAGATGGAGAGGGGGAGGAGAGAAGGGAGGGGGAGAGAAGTGTGGGGGTAGGGGAGAGAGGAGGAAGAGTGTGGATGGAGGGGGAAGAGTGAAGAGGGGGAAGGGGGTTGGGGAAGGAAGGGGTGGGAGAGAGAGGGTATGGGGTTGGGGAAGAAAGGGATGGGGCTGGGAGGAGGGGAAGGTGAGGGTGAGGAAAGGGAAAGGAGAGAGGGATGGGGGAGGGGGAGAGAGGTGTGGGGGGTGGGGGGGGGACGGAGGGAGGAAAGGAGATGGGTAGAGGGGTGGGTGAGAGGGAAGGTGAGTGGGAGAGAGAGGGATGGGAGGGGGAGGAGAGGGAGAGGGGTGAATAGAGGGAGAGGGGGAGGAGAGAGGGATGGGGAGGGCAGTGAGGTGTGGGGGAGGGGGAGAGAGGGATGATGAGGGAGGGGAGGAGGGAGATGGGGTATTGGATGGAGGGGGAAGAGTGTGGAGGGAGGGGGAGATGATTGGGGGAGAGAGGGGAATTGAGTGGGGAGGGAGAGTGGGAGGGGGAGGGGGGCGAGAAGTGGTAGAGTGGGGAGGGAGGGGGAGAGGGGTAGGGGAGTGGTGGAAGAGGGTCAGAGGGGTAGGGGAAGGGGTGGGGGGAGAGATGGGAGGGAGGGGGAATGAAAGGGGAGAGAGAGGGGTGAGGGAAGGAGAGGAGTGGTGTGAGGGAGATAAGTGGAAGAGTGGGGAGGGAGGGGTAGGGGAAGTGGTGGAAGAGGGACAGAGGGGTAGGGGGAAGGGGGCGGGGGGAGAGAGGGGAGGGGGTGCGGTAGAGAGTGAAGGGGGGTGGGGGGGAGAGGGATGGGTGGGAGAGGGAGAGGGATGAGGAGAGGGAAACATAGAAACATAGAAATTAGGTGCAGCAGCAGGCCGTTCAGCCCTTCGAGCCTGCACCGCCATTCAATATGATCATGGCTGATCATCCAACTCAGTATCCTGTACCTGCCTTCTCTCCATACCCCCTGATTCCTTTAGCCACAAGGGCCACATCGAACTCCCTCTTAAATATAGCCAATGAACTGGCCTCAACTACCTTCTGTGGCAGAGAATTCCAGAGATTCACCACTCTCTGTGAAAAAAATATTTTTCTCATCTCGGTCCTAAAAGATTTCCCCCTTATCCTTAAACTGTGACCCCTTGTTCTGGACTTCCCCAACATCGGGAACAATCTTCCTGCATCTAGCCTATCCAACCCCTTAAGAATTTTGTAAGTTTCTATTAGATCTCCCCTCAAACCTCTAAATTCTATCGAGTACAAGCCGAGTCTATCCAGTCTTTCTTCATATGAAAGTCCTGACATCCCAGGAATCAGTCTGGTTAACCTTCTCTGTACTCCCTCTATGGCAAGAATGTATTTGGCAAGGGAGATGGAGAGAGGGGAAGAGAGAGGGGTGGGGGAGTGGAAGAGAGAGGGGAGGGAGAGAGAGATGTGGGAGAGGGGGGAGGGAGGGGAGGAGGGAGATGGGGGTAGGGGAGAGAGGGAGAAGTGTGGAGGGAGGGGTAGAGTGGGATAGGAGTAGGGGGGTGGGGGAGAGAGGGATGGGGGTGGGAGGAGGAGGAGAGGAGAGGGAGATGGATAGGGGGAGGAGAGAGGGGTGGGGGAGGGGAGGAGAGGGTTTAGAGTGGGGAGGGAGAGTGGGAGGGGGAAGGGGGAGAGAAGTGGAAGAGTGGGGAGGGAGGGAGAGGGAGAGGGGTAGGGGAGGGTGGTGGAAGAGGGACAGAGGGGTAGGGGAAAGGGTAGGCGAAGGGGTGGGGGGAGTGGGGGGAAGGGGAAGGGAGGGGGAGAGAGAGGGGTGGGGGGCGGAGAGGGAGAGTGGAGGGGTAAGGGGGAGAGAAGTGGAAGTGGGGATGGAAGGGTATGGAGAGTGGTGGAAGAGGGTGGGGGAGTGGGGTGGGGGAGAGAGGGAAGGGTGTGGGGGAGGGAAGGGGGGAGAGGGGAGGGGGTGGGGGAGGGAAGGGGTTGGGAGGAGGAGGGGAGCAGAGGGAGAGGGGTGAGGAGGGAAATTGAGAGGGGAGGCGAGAGTGGTGGGGGAGGGGGAGGAGAGAGGGATGGGGAGGGGGAGGAGAGAGGGATGGGGAGGGGGAGGAGACAGGGATGTGGGAGGGATGTGGGGAAGGGGGGAGGGGGGGAGAGGGATGGGGGGAGAGGTGTGGGGAAGGGGGGAGGGAGGCGAGGAGGGAGATGGGGTGGGTGGTAGAGGGGGAAGAGTGGGGATGTAAGGGGAAGAATGGGGAGGGGGAAGCGGGTGGAGGAGGGAGGGAAGGGGTGGGGGAGGGAAGGGGTGGGGGGAGGGGGGTGGGGAGAGAGGGAGGCGGGTGGGAGGAGGAGGAGGCGGAGGAGAGGGAGAGGGGTGAGGAGAGGGAGATGGAGAGGGGGAGGAGAGAAGGATGGGGAGGGGGCGAGAGGGATGGGGAGGGGGAGAGAGGGAGAGAGGGATGGGGGAGGGGGAGAAATGTGTGGGGCAGGGTCACGGAAGGGGAGGGAGGGGAGAAGAGAGATGGGGTGGGGAGGGAGGGGGAAGAGTGTGGAGGGAGGGGGAGAGGGGTGGGGGGAGAGAGGGGAAATAGTGGGGAGGGAGAGTGGAAGGGGGAGGGGTAAGGACAGTCCATCTGTTCCCCATTCCCTATCAAACCCAAAGGCAAAGGCATATGTAAATGGATCCATTCCGATTGGACATCTGTGAGCATTGGGCATTATGACATCACACGATGGAACGTTCACCAACATTCGATGGGTGAGAAGCAGTTTAAAAAAAAATTTGGGGGGGGAGAAGGATTTTATTAAAAATGTGTACATAAACACGACGAAATGTACTCAGGAGTGGATACTTGGAATGAAAAGTGAAATCTCAAACGAAATGGAAAAAATCTCGGCGATTCTGCGTCTGGTGTTGGCATAGCAACGAATCAAAGGCTGGCAGCTACAAGTCTGGCAGGCAGGCAGGCAGACACACACACACACACACACACACACACGCACACGCACACGCACACGCACACACACACACACACACACACACACACACACACACACACACACACACACACACACACACACACACACACACACACACACACACACACACACACACAGAGTTTTATATTATAGATAGATAGATATAATTCAGAAGGAAGTCACAACTCGTCATTGCCAAACGTTGCACATTAATTAATTAAACTCATTAGAAAATGAGATCGGGATAGTAAGCGCCAGCTAGTGGCCAATGCCCATATTACATCATGGGCAGCCTATTTCCGTGTTGCAGTCCATTTAAACTATATATTATTATACCTATATATATATGACTTGTAAATATGACTGCAATCATATATAATTAAGTATAATTATATTATATAAAATTAATATGATGAATATAATTATGAGTGGTTTTTTAATGACATTGTCGCAGAGGTCCTGCTCCTGAACCAGCCTAATTGGTTCTTGTGGGTTCCTCCCTTTACTGAACCCCACTGACTGCCAGTGTGCAGAGTGGGGGTCACGGCCAGGCTGGGGGACAGTCCTGCAAGGCATCTTCCAGTCGCCTTAATAGGAAATGTAATGAGACTGCAGCAGAGGTCCCAGGTTTTAAGGGCTCATTAACCTGCCTAATTAAAGGGTCAGCACAGATCCTCTGGGTCCCCACGTTTACTGAACCCCACTGACTGCCATAGTGGGGAGAATGGGGGTAACAGCCATAGTGGGACCGGGGTAGTGTCAGGCTGGGTGGCAGACCTGTAAGAGACCTGTCTTATTTCTGATGTAAATGTCACATCCTGGCCAAGAATCGAATGCTCTGATGTTTACTCGATGAGTATTCTTTTAAAGCTCCAATGAGCCTATACTGTATATTTGATAGATAGAGACCCCCCGATGGT
The DNA here is from genome assembly GCF_010909765.2 of Amblyraja radiata. Lineage (NCBI taxonomy): Eukaryota > Metazoa > Chordata > Chondrichthyes > Rajiformes > Rajidae > Amblyraja > Amblyraja radiata. The sequence continues at coordinate 551,184 of NW_022630089.1, read as the reverse complement.
GTCTTTTCAAAAGAGGGCTATTACCTTTAACCTAAAATAACCCTAACAGTGTTGCATTGTTTGAGTATCTATAGTTTGTGTGTGTGTCTGTGTATACCTGTCAAACGTGGACCTGTGGATGTGTAGATGTAAGTGTATGTATGTGTGGATGTATGTATGTGGGAATGGATGGATGTGTCAATGTATGTGTGGATGTGTGTGTGGATGTATGTGTGTGCGTGGATGTGTACATGTATGTCTGCGTGCGGATGGATGTGTGTGTGTATGTGTGTGTGCGGATGTATGTGTGCATGTATGTGTCTGTGTGTTTATGCATGCATGGAAGTGTGCGTACGGATGGATGTGTGTGTGTGTATGTGTGTATGTATGTGTGGTTGGGTGGGCTGTGCTGTCATTCATCAGCACGCCATTATCATAAGTAATTCATTCATTGTTTAAATAATTTGACCAAATAAACAGTGAAAAGATCGACACAAAATTAAACTTTATATAATCATTTATTTCCCAATTTTATTTGTTTACATTACATCTGATCGTCGTCTGAATATTCTTGAACAGATTCCAAGTCTTTGACAAGTTTTGATAAGTTCATTGATAAGTTAGTTCAAGTTCACATGGAGGGTCAGGCAAAGGCTACAAAAAACCCCATCTCATAGTCATTGAGTCTGCATGGACTTCAATTCATAACATTTCAACCTCTTCTTAATGTTAATGAGAATAACACTGTTACTACCATAGATAAATTAGTTCAAGTTCAAGTTCACATACACCAATTCATTTCTACATAAACATCAGCCATTTCTGACCATTTCTCACTCCAATGGCAGCCTGTAAAGTGCAATGAATATTCCTCCGTTTTTCTCCCGTGGTCGGGGCCTGGAAAACGGCGGCTACGGACGGCACTATGTACAACCTACCCCCCCCCCCCACCCCCCGCGGAGATAATCCGCGGCTCCGCGTTCGCGAATCGGCCTCTTCTTAATTGAGACCGCGGCTTCACTATGTGAAGTACATAGGCCCCGCGATCGGAGCACTTTTTCCCGGTAAGTTATCACAGGCAGCTCCGAGATTAGATGTTAAAGATTTATTAGACTACAACAAGCTGGCATTAGTGAAAATGTTTAATTTACCTTGTGTTATGGATACACATAGTTTAGGCCCTCGACTTCTTGAATGAATGAATGAGTGAATGAGTGATTGAATGAGTGCGTGAATGAGTGGATGAATGAGTAAATGAATGAAGGAATGAATGAGTGAGCGAATGAGTGAGTGAATGAGTGATTGAACGGGTGATTGAATGAGTGATTGAACGGGTGAGTGAATGGGTGAATGAACGGGTGAGTGAATGAGTGAGTGACTGAGTGAATGAATGAGTGAATGAATGAGTGAATGAATGAATGAATGAAGGAATGAATGAGTGAGTGAATGAATGAGTGAGTGAGTGAATGAATGAATGAATGAGTGAATGTACAGCCTCCAAATCTCATGTTTTCACATTATAAAAGGGTGCAATTAAATTAATTAAAGTCCATACAGATTAATTTTCATAAATTCAGACTTTAGATCTTACCTTTGGACTTCCGGTGGCGCCATGGAGCACTAAGGCGCGGCATTGAGCTCCTCACCCGCAAAAATAGCAAAAACGCCGTTTTAAAGTCAGTACCGATTTCAAAATATTCGCGTAACGGTGACGTCATCAGAAGGTGACGCGAAAATCGGGAGTTTAACGGTAAAAATCGGGAATTTTAAATGAGCAGAGAAAAAAGCTCACGAGCAGCTAAGAAGAACACCATAAGTGTCCTTGAGACTCTTGAAAGGCGCCCATAAATAAAATGTATTATTATTATAAGTTTCCAGCTCGAGAAAGTATTGGATACTCTGCAAACGACAGAAGAACGCTGAGAAGAAGAAGAATCTTACAGCCAATGATCTCTGCTTGAAATGGCTACAAACGGAGACAATAAGGAGAAGGAGGTAAAGCAAATGCTTCTAGATATGACTGCTACAATCAATTTTACACTGGAAAAAGATGCAGAGTATGGAGTCTAATATGGAGATTAATCAGCAGAGTATGGAGACTAGTATGGAGAGAATATCTCAAAGAATTGATAATACTTGCAGTGAGTTAAAGGAGCTGAAGAAACAATATAAGGAATTTGATAAAAGACTAAACTCAGAGTGTGTCAGAATTGAAAATGATTACAACAAGAAATTTAAAGATGTGAAGGATGATATCGGAAAACTGGATGAGATAATGGAAGAGATGGAGAATGAGATAAAATAGATGGTCATGGAAATAAGGAGTTTGAAAAAATCACAGAAAACTGAAGAGGAAAAACTTGGAAGAATGACTGACAAATGTCTGGACCTAGACGCAAGATCTAGAAGACAACATTTGAGAATTCTTGGGGTGGAAAAAGGACGAGAGGGACATGAATCTCAAGCATGTACTTTCGTTACTGGTTTACTCAAAGATGTTTATGAACGGGCGGAAGAACCAAGAATAGACGTCGCTCACCGAGTTGGGCATGTTGCAAGAGGGACAAATTATTCAAGACCGAAATTCCGTGATATCTCTTCAGTGGAATTTATATTGAGAAAGATTACCCATGGGAAGAATCTGACATACCGTGGGGATAATATTCGAATTTTCCGTGATTACCCACCGCAAGGTCGTCCGGAGAATGAAATTGTTCACACAGACAAGACACACTCTGAAGGGCGTCCCCGGTGTGAGATACAGGGTATTTCTTTCCAGGCAGAATTAAGATTTCTTATAACGACATTGAACGCTCATTTACAGATCCCGAAAAAGCTTTTAGGTATGCAGAGCATATCGTAAAGAAAACATCGGGGGAAGCTGTCGACAAGGAAGAAGATTGAACTTTCTAATTCTTATGATAGAGTTTTGAACTGCTTAAGATGGCGGAACTTTCCAGACAGTTACCAAGCTTATCTGTCTGGAATGTGTTTTTGAGAGTGCTGGCCATGTTTCACCTTGAACGAAAAGCTCAAAGATAAATAAGGGACGTTGAGGATACAGAATTAACGAGGGAATGTATAATGGACATGGAACGAGATAATACTAATTGCAATATAAAAACTGCTGATTTAAGAAGATCTCTAATCATTATACTTTAATTACAAATAACCAATGGTTTTAACAAATTTAACAACACTAACTATTTGTGAAATATCAATATATATGCTAAAAATGATATATACTAACTAACTAAAATGTTTATAACATTACTAACCTACCTTTTTTGTGTGTGAGAAGGAATTAGGCACAACATAAACATGGAAAAGATCCAGAAGTGAGGTTTTGTTTAACCCCTTGGTACCTGCTTGTATGGGAGTTAAAGAATGGGATATTATGTAAGAATCCTAGGTGGATATATATGGTAAAGTTTAGATTAGATTAAGATTAAACACGTTGGAAAGGCATATATACTTATATAACTGTGTATATGTTGTGTTTTATATTTGTTTTTCTACTTCTTATGTCTCTACCTGATTTCTTTCGGTTTTCACTGGTGCTGGTTTGATAAATTCATATAAGAAAAGACAAGATATGAAACGGTCTGTAACTTTTTATGATCTACTAAGGGGGAGGAGCTCAATGAATAACAACATCAACGGAAGTCTATACATTTTTTACCACCATCGGTGGCTATTCGTCTATAAGGTATCTTTTCTTAGATACCTTAATAGCACTTTTTTTTAAAAAGCGCAATCAAGACTTTTATTTTATTTTATTTTTTTGTAATCAATTACATATCACATTTTTTTAAAGGCACTATATAAGAAGGAGATGCAATATAAATCTAAAAACTTGGGATGACCACCCAACTCCCAGAACTCATGTATTTGGTTGCACCATATGATTCAGGAATACTATCTTGATTTATAATGCAAAACGATAGACAAATAAAGAATGGAGGAATTACATTCTGTAGTTGGAATATAAGGGGTGCCAATGAACCAATTAAGACAGGTAAAAATTTTGCTCAACTAAAATCTTTGAAAAGCGACATAATGTTTTTGCAGGAAACTCACATGAAACAACAAACACAAATGAGATTAAAGGCGAAGTGGATAGGTCAAACATACTACTCCTCATTTATTTCTAAATCTAGAGGTACGGCTATTCTTATTCGAAAAGGTATACCTTTTAAGTTAAAGAATACTATATCAGATAAAGAGGGAAGGTATATTATAGTTTCGGGAGAAATTTATGCAACCCCACTAACTATGATAAACGTTTACGCTCCGAATTTTGACAACCCCCAATTTTTTGATAAATTATAGATATAATATCAGAGTTTAATTACCAAAATGTGAGAATAGTGGGGGGACTTCAACTGTGTTTTAAATTCATATCTAGATAAATCAGTAAAACAAAGGAGGAGTAATTTAAAATCTCAGACTAGTGAACTTCTAAATACATATATAAAAAATACGAATATAATAGATGTATGGAGATCTGCTAATCCAGTTGGAAGGGAATACTCGTTTTACTCTTCGGTACATAAAACTTATTCAAGAATTGATTATTTTTTAGTGGATATGAAATTAATGCCATATACAATCAATCCAACATACCACATTAGTAGTATTTCAGATCACTCGCCGTTGACATTTTCAGTAAAATTTGAGGGAATGCCGGGTAAAAAATCTTTTTGGAGGTTTAATACACATATTTTAAATGAATTACAAGGCTATCAATATTTTAAACAACAAATTAAACTTTTTGTTTGATACAAATGATACACCAGGTACCTCGCCTTCTTTATTATGGGAAACCTTTAAGGCATTTATTAGAGGAATTGTAATTTCATGTCAAATTTTTCAAAATAAAAAAGTATAAGACAGAACAAATGTTGTTAGAACAAGAAATCAAACAGTTAGAGTCAGATAATGCTAAAGATTCCACGACAGATGAACACAATAAGATAATATTACTGAAATTTAAACTTAATCGAATTTTATCGGCAAGAGTAATAAGATTATTCCAAATTACAAAACAGGAACATTTTGAGTTTGGTGACAAACCACATAAGCTTTTAACTCGCCAATTGAAAAAACAAGAAAAGGAAAATACTATAACTAAAATTAAATCAGAGAAAGGTGAATTACTAATACTACCTAAAGATATTAATAATAGATTTGCTCAATTTTACCAAAATGTATACACATCTAAAACTAAAATAGAAGATAGTACTTTTTGTTTTTTTTTTAGATAAATGTAATCTTCCAAAACTGGACCTTTTGGAACAAGAGGAACTTGGAGCTCAAATTACAATCAAAGAAATAGGTGAAACAATAAAATCGTTGACAAATAGTAAGACACCGGGACCAGATGGTTTTAGTAATGAATTTTATAAAACATTCCATGAGATAACGACCCCATATTTACTTAACTTATATTCCCACGCTTTTAAAGAAAACAAACTACCTGAAACATTAGCAGAATCAACTATTACGCTTATTCCAAAAAAAAAGATAAAGATTTAGAAGATCCGGGCTCATATAGAGCAATATCACTTTTAAATACAGACCAGAAAATCTTAGCAAAGACTTTAGCAAGAAGATTATGTAAATATATTAGTAAATTGATGAACCCTGATCAAACGGGGTTTATACCCAAAAGATACTCATTTAATAATTTGAGACGCCTGTTTAATATAATGTACACATAAAGTAGAGGAAGAAGATATATCAATTATTTATTTGGACGCAGATAAAGCATTTGATCAGATAGAGTGGCAGTACTTATGTAAAGTATTGCAAAAAATTAATATGGGAGAGAATTTTATTACATGGGTAAAATTATTGTATGCTAAACCGATGGCAAGAATTTTAACTAACAACATGTTATCTCAAAATTTTCAATTATCAAGGGGTAATAGGCAGGGATGTGCGTTATCACCCCTGCTATTTGCCCGTATGATAGAACCCCTGGCTGAAAGTATAAGAATTCATCCGAATATTCAGGGCTATAATACTAGGGACTCAAAGAATAAAATGTCATTATATGCAGACGATAAACTTTTATGTATTACAAAGTCACAAACGAGCATACCAAATGTATTAAATTTAATAGAGATATTCGGGTCTTTTTCTGGATATAGAATAAACTGGAATAAAAGTGAAATCATGACGTTAAAACCTCAAGAACCTACACACTTACTGAAGTTCCCCTTTAAAATCGCAACAGAAAAATTTAAATACTTGGGTATTCAGATTACTAGAAAATATAAAGCATTATTCAGCGCTAATTTTATACCTTTATTAAATAAACTTAATACGCTGAATACATTTTGGAAAACACTTCCTTTATCATTATTAGGTAGATTAAATGCAATAAAAATGTTCTTCCTACCACATTACTATACCTATTTCAGTCTATACCGGTATATATACCAAAATATTAAAAAAAAAAATTAGACTCTAATATTACTAATTTTATTTGGGATTATAGATCACATAGCATTACAAAAAAACACTTATGTAAACCAAAAGAGGTCGGGGGACTCTCACTCCAGAATATTATATATTATTAATGGGCAGTGCATATTAAGAATATAATTTACTGGCTGGATAGTTCTACCCAACAGACAGAATGGATAAAAATGGAGAAAGAGGATTGTTTTCCTTGTAATATAGGAACGATCCTCTTCTCCCCGAAAAAAACTGAACAATACTATATATAAGAAGAACCCAATTATATATGGTACAATAAAAATTTGGAAACAAATAAAATTATCTTTAAAATTAAGAAATTTGTCATTGTTAATGCCAATAGCGAATAACCCTTTATTTAAACCATCTCTTATTGATAAAACATATAACCAATGGGAAAGTCTCGGAAATAGAAGGATCGGGGATATGTACGAAAAGGGAAACCTACTATCATTCCAACAATTACAATTAAAATTTAAATTGAAAAACAACTAATATTTTAAATATCTTCAGATTTGCAATTTCATGAAAAAATTCATACAAGGATATCAAAAAATAACTCCTGAATTATTGGAAGAAGCAATGAATGTTAAAGCTGACTCACAAAAGTTAATATCATATTTATATATTAGTATTTTAAATATAGACCTACCATCGACAGAGGTACTTAGAGAAGAGTGGGAACGGGAACTAATTATAAAAATTACGAAGGTTACATGGGAAAAGTACTTGATATATATTCACAAATGTTCGATTAATGTTAGACATAATCTAATTCAATTTAAAATTTTACAGAAATTATATTATTCAAAAACAAGATTGAACAATTTTTTTCCAAATATATCCCCCATTTGTGATAAATGTTTATCCCAAAATGCAACTATAACACACTCTTTTGTTTCTTGCATAAAACGTTATAGATTTTGGAGTGATATTTTTGAAATACTTACAACATTATTTAAGATAAGAATGGAACCTAATACTGAAATGATTATATTTGGAGCAATGGAAGATGGGAATAAATTAAACATCTCAACATTTATTTTTTAATTATGGTTTAATAATAGCAAAAAAAAGAATACTTAAATTTTGGAAAAATACATCAATACCGACGCTTAAAATGTGGATTGCAAGTATGTTGGACACCGCACATCTTGAGGAAATGCGATTCCTCATAATTGATAAATCAGACCAATTCATAACGATGTGGTCGCCATTTGTCGTCTTTTTAGAATCATATGGTGCAACACAATTGTAAAAGCTAACTGTTTCAGGACTGGACGAGGGATGGTCAAGATTATAAACAATGATCTCCTTACTTCTTTTCTTTATGTCTTATTCTCTTTTTCCTATTTTCTTTTCCTCAACTTTCTTCACTCATTCGTCTTTTTTCTTTTTCTTCACACACTATATATCTCACGTCTTTCTATCCTTAAGTATTTAATTTCTGTTTCTTATTCTTATGTATTTTCTGTCTGCGTTCGTTTTGAATCTGTGGGTTTGTTGATTGGGACCTTCTGGACATCTGAATTTCCCTGAGGGGATCAATAAAGTATTTATTATTATTATTATTATTATTATTATCTTTCTTTATTATAACAAAAAAAAAGAAGCTGTACATAAAATGTATTATGAAAATATATATTAGGCACTTTGGTGCCATATGATTGTACTTACTTCTAATAAAATAAAATATTAAAAAAAAGAAACAAAGATCTTACCTTTCAGTTTGAGTTGATTCACAAAGTTTCACTGGCTTGACAACTTTGTGTTGCAGCATCTCAGCAAGGACTTTGCTTTCAAGGCTTTCTCCCACTGCTATCCACTTAGCTGCACATCCTTCAGACTTCTTAATGCTTTTCTCACTAAATTCAATTACCCTGCTGCAAGTTTCCATGACATGTATTCCACAGAACTAGAAAGAACCTTCATCGGAATCGCCAGTAAAACAGGCATAAATGAAATCCTCTCAGTCATGTTGTGTGCTAGCCTGAAGCAAAGCGCGTGATTGGCCAACTGGCAGACAACTCAATGTTAAACGTGCTTTGATTGGACGAAAAATACCAGAGATTTTGCCGGTTTTTCTCTGATTTAATAAAAATGTGCAAGTCTTGTTCATGACGAGTTTCAGGGGTGATTTATATAATATGTTTACACAATATAACCATGTAATAACCATATAACAATTACAGCACGGAAACAGGCCATCTCGACCCTTCTAGACCGTGCCGAACACATAGTCTCCCCTAGTCCCATATACCTGCGCTCAGACCATAACCCTCCATTCCTTTCCCATCCATATAACTATCCAATTTATTTTTAAATGATAAAAACGAACCTGCCTCCACCACCTTCACTGGAAGCTCATTCCACACAGCTACCACTCTCTGAGTAAAGAAGTTCCCCCTCATGTTACCCCTAAACTTCAGTCCCTTAATTCTCAAGTCATGTCCCCTTGTTTGAATCTTCCCTACTCTCAGTGGGAAAAGCTTTTCCACGTCAACTCTGTCTATCCCTCTCATCATTTAAAAAACCTCTATCAAGTCCCCCCTTAACCTTCTGCGCTCCAAAGAATAAAGCCCTAACTTGTTCAACATTTCTCTGTAACTTAGTTGCTGAAACCCAGGCAACATTCTAGTAAATCTCCTCTGTACTCTCTCTATTTTGTTGACATCCTTCCTATAATTAGGCGACCAAAATTGTACACCATACTCCAGAATTGGCCTCACCAATGCCTTGTACAATTTTAACATTACATCCCAACTTCTATACTCAATGCTCTGATTTATAAAGGCCAGCACACCAAAAGCTTTCTTTACCACCCTATCTACATGAGATTCCACTTTCAGGGAACTGTGCACAGTTATTCCCAGATCCCTCTGTTCACCTACATTCTTCAATTCCCTACCATTTACCATGTACGTCCTATTTTGATTTGTCCTGCCAAGATATAGCACCTCACACTTATCAGCATTAAACTCCATCTGCCATCTTTCAGCTCACTCTTCCAACTGGCATAAATCTCTCTGTAGACTTTGAAACACTACTTCATTACCCGCAACCCCACCTATCTTAGTATCATCTGCATACTTACTAATCCAATTTACCACGCCATCGTCCAGATCATTGATGTACATGACAAACAACAGTGGACCCAACACAGATCCATGTGGCACCCCACTCGTCACTGGCCTCCAACCTGACAAACAACCATCCACCATTACTCTCTGGCATCTCCCATTCAGCCACTGTTGAATCCATCTTGCTACTGCACCATTAATACCCAACCATTGAACCTTCTTAACCAACCTTCCATGAGGAACCTTGTCAAAGGCCTTACTGAAGTCCATATACACAACATCCACTGCTTTACCCTCATCAATTTCCCGAGTAACATCTTCAAAAAATTCAAGAAGTTTAGTTAAACATGACCTTCCAGGCACAAATCCATGTTGACTGTTCCTAATCAGACCCTGTTTATCCAGATGCTTATATATATTATCTCTAAGTATTCTTTCCATTCATTTGCCCACCACTGACGTCAAACTAACAGGTCTATAATTGCTAGGTTTACTCTTAGACCCCTTCTTAAACAATGGAACAACATGCGCAGTACGCCAATCCTCCGGCACTATTCCCGTTTCTAATGACATTTGAAATATTTCTGCCATAGCCCCTGCTATTTCTACACTAACTTCCCTCAATGTCCTAGGGAATATCCTGTCCGGACCTGGAGACTTATCCACTTTTATATTTCTCAAAAGTGTCAGTACTTCCTCTTCTTTGATCCTCATAGTTTCCATAGCTACTCTACTTGTTTCCCTTACCTCACATAATTCAATATCCTTCTCCTTGGTGAATACCGAAGAAAAGAAACTGTTCAATATCTCCCCCATCTCTTTTGGCTCTGCAGATAGTTGGCCACTCTGACTCTCTAATGGACTAATTTTATCCCTCGTTATCCTTTTGCTATTAATATAGCGGTAGAAACCCTTCGGATTTACTTTTACCTTACTTGCCAAAGCAACCTCATATCTTCTTTTAGCTTTTCTAATTTCTTTCTTAAGATTCTTTTTACATTCTTTATACTCCTCAAGCACCTCATTTACTCCATGCTGCCTATAACTATTGTAGATCTCCCTCTTTTTACGAACCAAGTGTCCAATTTCCCTTGATAACCATGGCTCTTTACAATTTTTACGATTTCCTTTCAACCGAAAAGGGACATAAAGATTCTGTACTCTTAAAATTTCACCTTTAAATGTACTCCATTTCTCTTCCACATCTTTCCCATAAAACAAACTGTCCCAATTTACTCCTTTTAAATCCTTTCGCATCTCCTCAAAGTTAGCCTTTCTCCAATCAAAAATCTCAATCCTAGGTCCAGTTTTGTCCCTCTCCATAATTATATTGAAACTAATGGTATTGTGATCACTGGACCCGAACTGTTCCCCAACGCATACCTCTGCCACCTGACCCATCTCATTTCCTAACAGGAGGTCCAGTACCGCCCCTTCTCTAGTAGGTACTTCTATGTATTGTTGCAAAAAACTATCCTGCACACATTTTACAAACTCCAACCCATCCAGCCCATTTACAGAATGTGTTTCCCAGTCTATGTGTGGAAAATTGAAATCTCCCACAATCACTACCTTGTGCTTACTACTAATATCTGCAATCTCCTTACATATTTGCTCTTCTAATTCTCGCTCCCCATTTGGCGGTCTATAATACACCCCTATAAGTGTTGCTACCCCTTTCCCATTTCTCAGTTCCACCCAAATAGCCTCCCTAGACGAGCCCTCTAATCTATCCTGCCAAAGCACTGCTGTAATACCTTCCCTGATAAGCAATGCAACACCTCCACCTCTTGCCCCTCCAATTCTATCACACCTGAAGCAATGAAATCCTGGAATATTTAGTTTCCAATCACAGCCCTCCTGCAACCATGTTTCACTGATCGCCACAACATCATACTTCCAGGTGTCAATCCAGGCTCTAAGTTCATCCACTTTTCTTACAATGCTCCTAGCATTAAAATATACACATTTAAGAAACCCACCCTCTCTTATTCTCTGATTATTTTCTTTTTCTTCTCTCTCCCCTACATTTTGGATCAGAGTGCTACCATTCTCTGCCCCCTGCTTCACACACTGACTGCTAGCTTTCCCAATTTGAGTCCCTCCCCCCAACCATACTAGTTTAAAGTCTCCCCAGTAGCCTTTGCAAATCTCCCCGCCAGGATATTGGTCCCCCTTGAGTTCAAGTGCAACCCGTCCTTTCTGTACAGGTCGCACCTTCCCCAAAAGAGGTCCCAATGATCCAGAAACTTGAATCCATACCCACTGCACCAGTCTCTCATCCACGCATTTATCCTCCACCTCGCTCCATTCCTACTCTCACTGTCGCGTGGCACAGGCAGTAATCCTGAGATTGTTACCTTTCCAGTCCTTCTCCTTAACTCTCTACCTAACTCCCTAAATTCTTCTTTCAGGACCTCTTCTCTTTATTTACCTATGTCGTTGGTACCTATATGCACCACAACCTCAGGCTCCTCTCCCTCCCATTTCAGGATTTCTTGGACACGTTCAGACACATCCCTGACCCTGGCACCAGGGAGGCAAACTACCATCCGGGACTCCTGTCTGCGTCCACAGAATCGCCTATCCGACCCCCTGACTATAGAGTCCCCTATTACAATTGCCCTCCTCTTCTTTTCCTTACCCTTCTGAGCATCAGGACCGGTCTCTGTGCCAGAGGCCCGGCCGCTGTCGCTGCCCCCAGGTAGGCTGTCTCCCCCACCCTTACTCAAACACGAGTACTTATTTTCAAGGTGTACAGCCACCGGGGTACTCACCAGTCTCTGCCTCTGCCCATTGCCCTTCCTAACTGTGACCCAGTTTTCTGTCTCCCGTGGTCTTGGAGTGACCACCTCCCTGTAACTCCTTTCTATGACCTCCTCGCTCTCCCTGAGCAGACAGAGGTCATCGAGTTGCTGCTCCAGGTTCCTAACGCGGTCCCTTAGGAGCCCCATCTCGACACACCTGGCGCAGCTGTGGACGTCTGGAGAGCACTCAGACTCCATGACCTCCCACATCTGACATCCAGAACTGTAAACTGCCCTGGCCCTCATTCTCCCCCTTATCCGAATACAATAAAGCCTTACCCGGGATACAAGCCAATCAGCTGCTTCCTCTGATCCTCTTCCACCAATCAGAGGCTTCCACCAGAATCCTTCTCTGGAAGTGAGATGGAACGTTACAGATTTGGGTAACTCACAGCTCCAGGTAACTCCTCCTCGCACCAACGGCTCCCCGGGCCTCTGTAGAAGCAAGCCCCGCGCTGTATTTATACTTACTGCTCCAGGCAACTCCTCCTCTCACCAACGGCTCCCCGGGCCTCTGTAAACGCAAGCCCCGCGCTGTTTTTATACTTACAGCTCCAGGCAACTCCTCCTCTCACCAACGGCTCCCCGGGCCTCTGTAAACGCAAGCCCCGCGCTGTTTTATACTTACAGCTCCAGGCAACTCCTCCTCTCACCAACGGCTCCCCGGGCCTCTGTAAACGCAAGCCCCGCGCTGTTTTTATACTTACAGCTCCAGGCAACTCCTCCTCTCACCAACGGCTCCCCGGGCCTCTGTAAACGCAAGCCCCGCGCTGTTTTTATACTTACAGCTCCAGGCAACTCCTTCTCTCACCAACGGCTCCCCGGGCCTCTGTAAACGCAAGCCCCGCGCTGTTTTTATACTTACAGCTCCAGGCAACTCCTCCTCTCACCAACGGCTCCCCGGGCCTCTGTAAACGCAAGCCCCGCGCTGTTTTTATACTTACAGCTCCAGGCAACTCCTCCTCTCACCAACGGCCCCCCGGGCCTCTGTAAACGCAAGCCTCGCGCTGTTTTTATACTTACAGCTCCAGGCAACTCCTCCTCTCACCAACGGCTCCCCGGGCCTCTGTAAACGCAAGCCCCGCGCTGTTTTTATACTTACAGCTCCAGGCAACTCCTCCTTTCACCAACGGCTCCCCGGGCCTCTGTAAACGCAAGCCCCGCGCTGTTTTTATACTTACAGCTCCAGGCAACTCCTCCTCTCACCAACGGCTCCCCGGGCCTCTGTAAACGCAAGCCCCGCGCTGTTTATATACTTACAGCCCCAGGTAAGTCCTCTCACCAACGGCTCCCCGGGCCTCTGTAAACGCAAGCCCCGCGCTGTTTTTATACTTACAGCTCCAGGCAACTCCTCCTCTCACCAACCTCCTCTCACCAACATGTAGTTCTGTGACTTGGGTCACGAAACACTGGTATAAAGCTCCTCGGCCCACACCCTAATGGGAAAATAATACGCACTTTCCTCAGCAATGTAAAGGATATGCTAAATAAAACCCAAAGAAAAAAATATGGGTGAGAGAGCGACGGGGCAACAGGAAGTGGGGATTGTGTGGAGATAGGTAGGAAAATGAAAAAAAGGATATAGAGTAGGAGGTGTGAGTATGTGGGTAAAGAGCAGTAGAGAAAGGGAGAGAGGGAAGAGATAAAGGGGCATTAGCGTTATACTGCGCGGAACAGACTGCTCGACACAACGCATGCATGCCGCCCGATATCTGCTTGATTTGCTGAAATTTGACAAATTGCTGCAATTAGACCAAATATAATTCTTCCCTTTCCACTAGTTGAAAGGATGCAGAGAACATTCACCAGGGTATCACCGGGACCTGAGTGCTTGGGTTTGTAAAGGGGGTTAAAGGCTGGGACTTTTTCCACATGCATTTGTTTGCCACGGATCACATGGATTGTCTCAGGCATTTTTCCAGGGTAGGGTTGGCTAAATCAAGAAGGCATAGTTTTAAAATTGGAGGGAGGAATTTAAAGGACAATGGAGGGGCAACGTTTTCAGAGAGAGCGGATGAAAATAAAACTTGATTGGAAGGGAGAACGGGAGGGCGTGGTATGGGTGCGATGGATGAGGGTGTCACAGTCTGCCCTCTCCTCATTCTCATCCACTTCACCTCCCAGTACTTTTCCACCGGTCCCTCCTTCTCCTCACCTGCCTGCCACTCCCCTCTCATCAGCCCAACTCTCCTCACCTGTTGCACTCAGTTGCCTCTGATCACCAATTAACCCGGTATATAGACTCTCCTCACCGTTCACATAGTGCCAGATTGTTCTCAGCATTCATGCAAGACTCTCCAGCGATTTCCCGACTTCCTGCCTGGCTTCGACTCTCCTTTCGTCTGTCCCTCGCTGGTTTGTTTGCATCGTGTGTTGAATCTCCTGGTTACCGGACCTTCCGCTACCCGACTACGTCTCCTGCCTGCCCCTCTTCGGAACCCTCGCTCAATCCTGAGCCTCTGTGTGAGTATGGTGTACCCATTCCTGTGTTACTACTCTGTGTTACAGTATCGTAATAAAGTTCGTTTCCAACTATACCTGCCTGATTCTGTGCTGCTATTGGGTCCAAGCTATACCCGTTACAGTACAATCTGGCCAACAATGGACTCAGCGCACACAACGTCTCTGTCAAACCGCTTCGAGAGGATTGAGCACACGCTCCTGCAGCACGAAGCTATGCTCACTGCCTCCAACTCCGAGGTTCGACAGGCTGTGTCAAACCAGGAGCAAGCATTGGTTGCACTAGCCACCCAGGTCCAACAGCTGACGACCACCCTCGCCCAGGCTACACCCCATGCTTCGCCTCCGGCTCCGACAGCACCAGCTCCCGGTCCGCCAGGACCATCACCTGAGCCCCGGGTGGGAACCCCGGAGCGCTACGCTGGAGACCCGGAGGGCTGCAACCCATTCATCACGAACTGGTCAATTCTCTTCGCCCTACAGCCCTACACATTCGCCCAGGAAGCGGCGAGAGTGGAGTTTACCATTAATCACCTGACTGGCAGAGCTCGGCTGTGGGGAACGGCTGAATGGGAGCGACGCACGCCAGCTTGCTCCTCTTTCCAGGCCTTCGCCGCGGAGCTTCGCAAGGTGTTCGGTGAGGTTTCGATGGGTCCGGACGCTGCGGGAGGTCTGCTGGGGTTGAGCCAGGGGAACCAGAGCGTCGCTGACTTCGCCATCGACTTTCGCACCAGGGCCCGTCAGAGTGATTGGAATGCCCCGGCCCAGTGTGACGCTTTCTTGCTGGGCTTGAATAACTATATCAAGGATGAGTTGGTGTCCCACGACCTTCCTTCTTCTCTGGATGGGCTTATCGAGCTAACGACCCGCCTGGACCGACGCATCCTGGCGAGACGTCGGGAGAGGCGACAGGGACAGGCGGACCGCCAGCTATCCACCCAAGCTCGTTTTCCTCCGGAGACTGGACTACCCTCGTCGGGGCAACCTTCGAGGCAACCCGAACCCATGCAGGTGGGTCGCACCAGTCTCACCCCCGAGGAACGGGAACGTCGGCGTCGGGGGAACCTCTGTCTCTACTGTGGCCTGGCGGGTCATTACATCTCCAAGTGTCCAGTAAAAGGCCAGACTAACCAGTAGCGGAGGCATTACTGGTGAGTCGAACCTCTGAACTTTGCTCTGCCCGACGCCCTCTTTGTCATGCCCGTCTGCTGTTGTCTGATGGTTATCACACCCTCGCCACCTTCATAGACTCTGGGTGTGACATTAATCTTATGGACAAGGAACTAGCCCGCCAGCTTGGCATCAGTTGTGTTCCCCTGCCTGAACCTGTTCCCGCCAACGCCCTCGACGGCCATCTCCTGGGGACTGTTTCTCACCAGACGGTCCCAGTGCGCATGCTCCTGTCTGGTAATCACCATGAGACCATCCAGTTCCACATCCTGCAGTCTCCCCGTCTTCCCCTCATCCTGGGTTACCCCTGGCTTCGGCGACACAACCCCAACATCGACTGGAGGACGGGGGTCATCTTGGGTTGGAGCCCTTCCTGCCACCAAGTGTACCTGAAGCAAGCCTCAGCTCCTCAACCGGCCACCTACTCCAGTTCTGCTCCAGATCTGACGGGGGTCCCAGCCGAGTACCATGACTTTGGGGAGGTTTTTAGCAAGTCTAGGGCCACCTCCCTTCCTCCTCATCGGCCTATGACTGCGCCATAGACCTCCTGCCTGGTTCCGCTCCTCCTAGGGGTCACCTTTACTCCCTATCCGCCCCTGAGAGAGGCGCCATGGAGCAATACATAAACGACACCTTGGCTGCTGGTCTCATCCGTCCCTCCTCGTCTCCTGCTGGGGCTGGGTTCTTCTTCGTGGAGAAGAAGGACAAATCTCTGCGCCCCTACATAGATTACCTGGGGCTCAACGGCATCACGGTGAAGAATCGCTACCCTCTCCCACTCATCTCCTCTGCTTTCGAGCTCCTGGAGGGGGCCACCATCTTTTCGAAGTTGGATCTACGCAACGCCTACCACTTGGTCCGCATCAAAGAGGGAGATGAGTGGAAGACCGCCTTCAACACTCCCACGGGACATTATGAATACCTGGTGATGCCCTTTGGCCTCACCAATGCCCCGGCCGTCTTCCAGGCTTTGGTCAATGACGTTCTCAGAGACATGTTGAACAAGTACGTGTCGTCTATATTGATGACACCCTCATCTTTTCACGGACCAAGGAGGAACACGTTCACCACGTCCAGGCAGTTCTACATCGGCTCCTGGAGAACTCGCTCTTCGTTAAAGCTGAGAAGTGCGAGTTTCACTCCCCGTCAGTCTCCTTCCTAGGATACATCGTTGGCCAAGGGAACATCAAGATGGACCCCGCCAAGGTCTCTGCTGTCACCACCTGGCCTGTTCCTGACTCCCGCAAGCAGCTCCAAAGATTCCTGGGGTTCGCCAATTTTTACCCGACGGTTCATCCGTGGCTACAGTACTGTGGCCGCACCCCTCACGGCACTCACCTCCTCCAAGGTTCCGTTCCGGTGGTCTGCCGCGGCCGACGAAGCTTTTCAGACACTCAAGACACGGTTTACATCGGCCCCCATCCTCCAAGTTCCGGACTCAGAGAGACAGTTCGTGGTGGAGGTGGACGCCTCCGACGTGGGGGTGGGAGCTGTTCTGTCCCAGCGGGCTGCCGGGGACCAGAAGCTCCATCCATGCGCCTTCTTCTCCCGACGCCTGACCCCTGCTGAGAGGAATTATGACACTGGCAACCGAGAACTGTTGGCGGTTAAGTTGGCGTTGGAGGAATGGCGTCACTGGCTGGAGGGAACCGAGCAGCCTTTCTTGGTTTGGACTGACCACAAGAACCTTGAATACCTCCAGTCAGCCAAGAGGCTCAACTCTCGTCAGGCCCGCTGGTCTCTCTTCCTCACCCGCTTCAACTTCTCCCTCTCCTACCGACCTGGGTCCCGCAACGTAAAGCCCGATGCTCTCTCTCGACAGTTCTTGGCGAAGGAGGAGCCTGCCTCTGGCCCCAACACCAACCTCCCGTCCTCGCACAGGGTTGCCTCCCTCACCTGGGAAGTGGAGGAGAGGTTCAAGGCGGCCTTGGAGAACCAGCCGGGACCCAGCGCATGCCCTCCTGATCGCCTGTTTGTGGTTTCTGCCCTGTGGTCCGACGTCCTTCAGTGGGCCCACAGCTCTCGACTCACCTGTCATCCCGGCATTCAGCGGACCAAGGAGATGGTGCTACGGAGGTTCTGGTGGGCATCGCTGGAGGGGGACACTCGGGAGTTTGTCAACGCCTGTCCCGTTTGTAACCGGCATAAGGTCTGACACCAAGCTCCTGCGGGTCATCTGCTTCCACTGCCTGTACCCCATCGACCATGGTCCCACATCTCCCTGGACTTCGTTACCGGCCTGCCCCCATCCAGTGGTCACACCACCATCCTGACCGTGGTCGATAGATTTAGCAAGATGGCACACTTCGTGCCCCTGCCCACGCTTCCGTCAGCCAAGGAGACTGCCGAGCTCATGTTACTCCACGTCTTCAGGCTCCATGGTCTCCCCGTCGATGTGGTCTCCGACCGGGGACCCCAGTTTGCCTCTGTGTTCTGGAGGGAGTTCTGCACGCTTGTGGGGGCCACCGTGAGTCTGACGTTTGGATTTCATCCCCAGTCCAACGGCCAAACTGAAAGGAAGAATCAGGAGATGGAGACGGCACTGCGGTGTATGGTGTCCAAGCATCCCTCCTCCTGGTCCCAGCAGTTGTTGTGGATGGAGTACGCCCACAACACCCCGACAAGCTCGGCCACTGGGCTCTCCCCTTTCCAGTGTGCCTACGGGTTCCAGCCTCCACTGTTCCCGGCGCTGGAGAAAGAGGTTTCCTGCCCGTCCGTCCAGGCCTTCATTCGTCGCTGCCGCAGGACGTGGACCCAAGCCAGGGCGGCTCTTCTCCGCTCCGTGGACCGTTACGCCACGGCTGCCAAACGTCACCGCACCAGGCCCCCACCTACCTCGCGGGCCAGAAGGTGTGGCTGTCGACCCGGGACCTTCCCTTGAGGGTGGAGTCCAAGAAGTTGGCACCCAAGTTCATCGGTCCCTTTGAGATCCAGAAGGTCATCAACCCAGCGGCTGTGCGGCTCAAGTTGCCTCGTTCCATGCGGGTCCATCCTACGTTCCACGTGTCCAGACTAAAGCCAATCCGGGAGAGCTCCCTGGACCCCGCAGTCCCTCCTCCTCCACCTCCTCGTCTCATCGACGGAGGCCCCGCCTTACGGTGCACCGCCTCCTGCGCTCCCGCCGTCGCGGGAGGGGTCTCCAATACCTGGTCGATTGGGAGGGTTAGGGAGTGTAAAAAGTATGAGTATGTGAATGTGTGAAGTTCTTTTAAATGGAGAGACACAGTAATCTCGTTGTATGTGACACATGCAATGACAATAAAGCATTCTGATTCTGATTCTGATTATCTGCACATACATGTGTCAATGTCAAGGTCTCTTAAACGTCATTATCGTATCTGCCTCCACCACCGATAACAATGAGTCCTTGGCCCCTACCGCTCTCTGTGTAAAACACATGCCCCGCACATCCCCTTGAACCTTTTACGTCTCACCTTATATCGATGCGTTCTCTAGACGTTTCTACCAAGGAAAAAAAAATGGCTGACCCTATTTATGCCTCACTTAGTTGTATATACTTCTACCAAGTCTTCCTTCAACCTCTGACGTTTCAGAGATAACAATCCAAGTCTATCTAACCTCTTCCTGTACCTGACACCCCTCGACAATAGCATTCTGGTAACTATCCTCTGCACCCTCACCAATGCCTCCACTTCTTTCCCCGTAATGTTGCGACAGGAACAGCAATCTATATCACACCTCACAAATTATTTTTGCATTATCCTTCCAATTTAATGACATCCTTCCAAGAGCAGGGCGAACAGAACCGAACACAGTACTTCGCATGTGACCTTACCAACAAGGTGTACCACCGTAGCGTTACGTCCCCAATCCTGCACTCAATTACCTGACCGAAAAAGGCAAACGCTGTGTTTCTTCCACAACATGCTGTCTACCTGGGTCGCAAATTTCATAAACTTATCTTCCTGCGCTTTCGTCTTTCAATTCTACAACACTCTAAAGGACTCGCCATTTACCATGTAAGCGTGCGCTGGTTTGTCGACCAAAATTCAACAGCTCTAAGTTATCTGTATCAAGCTCCAATTGCCATTCTAGATCCATTGTCCTGGTTGGCCGCATTGTAACCATTGACACATTTCTGCACAATCCATCCCACCACCGATTTTAGTAATCTGCTAAATGTGTACATAGGTCATAACCCGTTCACATTCCAATAGCGTTTATCGATCACATATAATAATGTGCCCAGCACTGAACCCTGTTGCACACCACTGGTCACAGTCCTCCAATCCGAGTAACACCTCTCCATTGTCACTCTCTTAATAGGAACATTCGGGTATCCACCTGGGGATTTATCTACCTTTATATGTTTGAAGACCTTAAATTCTCCATTCTTGTATGAAGATACATCATAACGTGTTAGAGTGCGGAGGGGTTACAGGGAAGAGCGCGAGAGCGGAGGAGCACGATAAGAGAGCACTTTATGGGGGGAAAGGGACGATGTGTCAGAGAGGGGAGTGAGTTGGCGGAGCGGAGTGAGAAGGCTTGTACGACAGGGAGGGGGAGGGTAAGTAGGGGGTTGAAAGAAAGGCGTGGAGGGAGAAAGCGGGAGGGGAGTGGGCGGGTGAGAAATGGGAGGGAATATGGAGTAGGGGACAATAGTGGGAGCGTGGCAGAGAGAGTTATCGGAACATAGAGGAAGGAAATGTGTGCGGAGAGAGGAGGGAGTGAGAGAGGTAGGCAGAAATGGGGACGGGGACATGGGATAAAGAGGAGGGGTAGGAATTAGGTTTTGAGGGAGGGAAGGTATAGATGGAGTGGGTTTGGAGAGGGTAGAGGTAGAGGAGGAGAATTGGGTAGGGAGAAGAACTGTGGATTCACTGAGAGGTCGAGTGGGAGTGAGGGAAAAGTAGGGGAGGGGGAGTGTAATTGAAAGAGAGGATACGAAAATGAAAGAGAAACAGACTTCTCAGGCTTCCGAAGATAGTTATTTTTTGCTAACATGATATTGACTTGCAAAATAATTTTGACTAACATTGAAAAGACGCTGCCAAGGTGTGCGTGTATGCGTGTGTGTGTTTGTGTGTGTGTGCGTGCGTGCGTGCGTGTGTGGGTGCGTGCGTGCGTGTGTGTGTGTGTGTGTGTGTGTGTGTGTGTGTGTGTGTGTGTGTGTGTGTGTGTGTGTGTGTGTGTGTGTGTGTGTGTGTGTGTGTGTGTGTGTGTGTGTGTGTGTGCAGCGCACCTTCATGCATTTGTCGGAGAATCGGGATTTTCTGGACCAGCGTACTGTGCCATGATATTCTAAACGTCCTGTTGGAGTTGTCTTTCCAAGACCGCCTTATCTATTGTTCCAGTCCATTCACCGAAAACGCGTCTGAGAAGTTGGACTCTCTCAAGCCAAGTGGTCAGTTTGTTTTACAGGACTGAAGCGAGGATGAAGAAAGATTAAAAAGACTAGGCTTGTATTCACTGGAGTTTAGAAGGTTGAGGGGGATCTTATAGAAACATAAAATTATAAAAGGACTGGTCAAGCTAAATGCAGGAAAAATGTTCCCAATGTTGGGCGAGTCCAGAACCAGGGGCCGCAGTCGTATTCCCCTGTCCCACAGGGTACCTGAACGGAAACCTTTGGAAACTTTGCGCCCCACCCAAGGTTTCTGTGGAGTTCCCTGAGGTTTTTGTCAGTCTCCCTACCTGCTTCCACTACCTGAAACCGCCGGCAACCACCTGCAACCTCCGGGAACCGCACGGAAACCTTGGGGCGCAAAGTCTCCAGAGGATTCCGTTCGGGTTTCCTAAGCGGGGCAGGGGCATCCGACAGCGGCCCTTGGTTCTGGACTCGCCCAACATTTAAGACTGAGGTGAGAAAAAACGTTTTCACCCAGAGAGTTGTGAATCTGTGAAATTCCCTGCCACAGAGGGCAGTGAAGACCAAATCACTGGATGGATTTAAGAGAGAGTTAAATAGAGCTCTCGGGGCGTGTGGAATCAAGGGATACGGGGAGAAGGCAGGCACCGGTTATTGATTGGGGACGATCAACCACGATCACAATGAATAGCGGTGTTGGATGGAAGGGCCGAATGGCCTCCTTCTGCACCTATTTTCTATGTTTCTATGTTTTCTATTTCACCAGCAGTCGAGAGATTCCCTAACGGTGATCGCCGACTTCCCGGTCCCCATTACACTTCTGAAGATCTGTGAATTTAACAAATATGGTAGGGAACTGAGTGCAACATAATGGATACAGATCTGTCGGGAGAATGAATCATCATTCTGATACGCAGTGTTTGTTCAGAGACAGCCAAAGACAGATACTGACTGATCAATTTCGTGACTCATTTCATGAATCAACAAAGTGCATTGGTGGGTGTAAGGGAATGGATATGATTTACAAATACATTATTCAGCCCGTTGCCAAAATGTAACACAGGGTATTGTTGAAAGGCCATGTTGGCATACTCTATTTAAAATTGCGTTGACATTAAGGGACAAAGTGTTTTGGTAGAGTTTTGTTTCTTCTGAGTTGGTAACCGATCTGACACTGAAGATGGCGAATATGTTGGCAGTGAAGACGGCAGTCCTATGCGGCATATAGATATTAATTTGTTGGTAAAATTGTCAACAAAAGGCAGATGGACATATATGTGGTGTTTATTTAGGGAACGCCAATGCGGCTAGGTGCTTCATGGGTCGTATTAGGAAGCAGAGCTCCTACGCAGTAAAATTCATGGATCCTCGACGGTGGCAGCGCAGGTACATAACGTATTGGGAAATCTCATGGGACATTCGTCTTTTTAGTCAGAGCATCGCATAATGAAGCAACGTGGAGAAGTAACAACATACTTTACATAATTGGTTAGTAAACAGATGAGACATTAGTGCATGAGCATTTATTCGTTAGGAAAACTAAAACATGAAAAGGGAAGTTATACAGCAACAGTATAAACGGCTATTAGATAAGAGATCAAATATAAAAACAAACCACTGGAATGTTTAGATCACGCCAACCCTTGTGGAATGTAAAGGGATAAAGTCCGTTTTGAACAAGGACAATATTTAATAAACCACAATATATCGTTCTTTCTCTAGAATATTGTTCGAATACCATCAGCAGAGGATAAATGCGTTGTCAACAATATAACATTAATAGGATACAAGGCATTTAATAAATTGATTTAAACAAAATAATTAAAAATGTAATCTCACATACATTGGCTGACATGAGTGAGATGCAAGACGAAAGAGATCGTGGAGCGTGCTTCGTCAAATCAATGACGTGATAGGTTATAAGCCTGTGTGCTGAACACAACCACTATCCAATGAAAATAATGATCACAGATTTAGAAATATAGAAACATAAAAACATAGAAAATAGGAGCAGGAGGAGGCCATTCGGCCCTCCGAGCCAGCACCGCCATTCATTGTGATTTTGGCTGATCATCCCCTATCAATAACCCGTGTCTGCCTTCTCTCCATATCCCTTGACTCCACTAGCCACTAGAGCTCTATCTAACTCTCTCTTAAATCCATCCAGTTACTTGGCCTCCACTGCCCTCTATGGCAGGGAATTCCATAAATTCACAATTCTCTGGGCGAAAACGTTTTTTCTCACCTCAGTCTTAAATGACCTCCCCTTTATTCTAAGACTGTGGCCCCTGGTTCTGGACTCACCCAAATCATACTGATTTGATACATACAACATTTTTTTCAGAGCAGTTCCACAGATTGACAGATAATGACACAGAGAGAATAAAAGAAACCTCCTTTCCGAGTGAAAGACTCGGCATATATCAGAAAAAATGGCCTCGTTGCCTCGAATTGCCGACATAAGGTTACGTTACCAATCACTCGACATCTGCAATTTTTTATCGCTGTTGCGGCGACATACACAACCCCGACTCTGGTGGGACTCGAACCCACAACCATTGAATTACTAGATTATACATCAGTGGAAGTCCAACACGCTATCCATTGTGCTCCATAGCCCACGCTCAACAACTCCAGTGCGAACCCATAATTTTACTTCGGAGTCACGTGAGTGACTACGTGAAGAACCCGCTAGGGCGCATGCGTGTATTATCGCTAAACGCATTGCGAAACGACAGGCGGGGTGGGACGACGTTCCCCCGCAGCGGCAAGTTTAAAAGCCGGGACGGACAGGTAAGTAGTTACTCTGCCGTCTTTATTTTTCTCAGACTGTTTCACAGGTGGGGAAACGATGGACAAATCCAAAAAAGCAACCAGAGCTGCGACAAAGCTGGCGGGGGAGGACCGCGGCGTTGCGGGCAGCCAGCAGCGGCCGGCGGCACAGGAATCACCCGTAGTGGGATCAGCTGTGCCCGACTTAGCCCCCGCACCGGCCAGATCAACACCGCGGCCGGGCGGGAAGGCAAAAAGAAAATCAAACAGCGCCGTTGACTCTGATGAGTCCGACTTTGAGGAGCCGCGAGCAGCCAGTGACCGTGTGTGCTGGAGCCGGATGGAGCGGCTCATGGAGCAAATGCTCCAACGTGACAGACTCCGGGAGATGGAGTCTAGTCACCGTGGGTCATATATAACACCCACAGCAGCACCTTACGTAGGGCTGCACAGTGCATCTCCCCCGTCAGAGGGGAGTACTGGGGGTCAATTCTGGGCTGACCCCGAAGAGGGGTTTGCTGAACAAACTACAAGTGTGCAGGCGGTGCAGGAAGGCGAAAATCTACTGGACATGGTGTCCAACTACGTACAGCCGGATCAGACTGGACGGAACCTAGAACAGAAACTAGCTGCCAGCATTGATGTCTTGTTATTTAAGCAACTACAGGAACAGGCTGTGATGGACACCACTGCCAAATATCTGGCAGCAGGAAATTGCGTATCCCTGAATGTTCCAGTCGTGAATAATTGTATTTGGAAACACGTCGGAGCAGCAGTTAGAAGCATGGATGTCAAGCTCCAGAGAATATTAAAACTACTAACAGCAGGGATCACAGCATTCGCTCGCACAGCGGATGGGAAGGAAATGTCGCAAGAGCAACAGGAAACACTGGCACTATTCTGCAATACGCAATATGAAATCAATAGTGTCAGAAAGAGTGCCATCCGACCTGCCCTAAATCCAAAATGTGCAGGCTTGTGCAAACCTGGAGACACAAAGCCACCAATATTATTATTTGGTGGAAACCTGTCCAAGCAGGTTAAGGAGCTCGATGAGGTGGCAAACACCCTGGGGCTCATAAAGGCGACAACAGCAACGACCTCCCACAGCCACAGACAGCACCCTTATGCACCCACCAGCAGAAAAGGAGAAGCTGGTGAAAGCTCAAAGGCCGGGCGCACAGGACAGCGGTCTTTTTTGGGCCATGGCCCAGACCGGCCTTCGTGGAAAATGCGCAAACCCCAAACTCAAACCCAAACCCAAATCCGAACACCGGCGCATCAACTTCCTCGAAGACCACACAGGAAGAAGTAAACCTTCCACTGGTAACCATGGAGGTAGGTGGGTCTGGTCCCTTCCAAATTATAGGAAGTGTGGATAATACACATATCGGTGGGAGATTACACTTGTGAGATATATAGTTTGTGCTCACAATCACTACTCAGAGACTAAATCGTGGAAACAAGAAATGCTTTATTTGCGAGTCTGCAGAATCGGGTGCCTCTCCAAGTTGAGACACCCCGAGCAAAGGAAAAACGTATATTTTTATACAATTCAGTATACAGTCTTTATTGATCGGACGCCTCCCCTTCTGACCCCTTCCAATCAGGGTACCGAGGTTCACAATCTTCCAACCCTCCCCTCCGTGCGTCATCAATCATTCCCTCTCCTCCCACATCATACATCGCATATACATTTAAATTAGGTTCTTTGTCATGAGGGGCGTAAAGTTAATATTCATTTATTTTATTAAGCATGCTCAGTAGCTGTTGCCCTAACCTACTTAATTGCCTTTGACCTAAAGAATAGCTTCTGTGTTGTCAGCTACATTCCTTACCTCATCTTGTTATTCTACAATGTTATCAACAGCTCTGAAGGTCTGACTGTTTGTTCGAATCACAAGGTTGGTGATTCCAACTATTCGGCCCATCACAAGGTCGGTGACTTAAATCACTCGGCCCCTCACAATGATGGTGGTTTAATCATCTTATCCCTCACACACTTCTTTTGGGAGGCATGGCGTGCATTGACAACATACACTTATATCCTAAACAGTATCCAGCGATATACCATTGCATTTGGGCACAAACATAGCTCCCAGTTCAGCATGTGCCGAACCGAACGTTCGTACTTTCACGAAAAGAAAAATTAGAAGCACATGCTGAACTGGTGAGACTTCACGCAAAGGGGGTAATTGAAAAAACCCAACACGATTCTCTGGAATTTGTGTCTAATATCTTTACCAAAAACAAAAAGGATGGTGGTTGTCGCATCAACACAGATTTGACCAATTTGAATACATATATGCAATATATTCATTTCAAAATGGAAACCTTTGTTACTGCCAAACAATTGATTTCCGAGGGCTACTTCATGGCTAGCATCGACTTAAAAGATGCTTACTATTCAGTGCCTATACGGACTGACCACAGACGTTATTTAAAATTCAACTGGATGGATTAACATCAGCTCCCAGGCTGTTTACAAAAAATTTGAAACCAGCCCTAGCGTTTCTTCGGAAACAAAAACATATGATCATGGCCTATCTAGATGACATATTGATTGTGGGCAAAACTTTGGAATTAGCTAAACTAGCTGTATCAGCCGCCAAACAATTGTTTGAGAAACTGGGGCTTATCATCCATCCAGTTAAATCTAAACTGACGCCTTCCACCATAATGGATTATTTGGGGTTCACTATTGACTCAGTTCACATGTCGTTGACTTTACCAAAGTACAAGGCTACAGTCTTAACTGAGGCCTGCAACAACCTCATTGACATCAGTGAACCATCTATCAGATTGGTAGCAAGGGTGATTAGCAAAATAGTGGCTGCTTTTCAAGCCACACAATTTGGACATTTGTATTATCAAAATTTACAGAGGACAAAAATACAAGCACTCAAGATTAATGCTGGTCATTTCGACAGACCAATGAAGCTACCAATCAAAGCAATTATGGAGTTAAATGGTGGAGGGATAACATTCGGCATTGTTCCAGCCCTATTATTATCAGCAACCCCTCAGTGGTGCTACAAACTGATGCCAGTGCGCTTGGTTGGGGTGCAACCGATTCCATCTCCAGTTGTGGAGGTAGATGGAATGCACAGGAGGCATCATTACTACATACACTTGGCATAAACTACCTGGAAATGTTGGGTGCGTTCTATGGCCTAAAGTCATACTGTTCTGGAATATATCACCAGCATGTTAGACTACAGATTGACAATACCACCGTGGTGGCATATATTAACCATATGGGTGGAATCAAATCGACATCATGTGACAATCTGGCTAATACAATTTGACAATACAGAAGCTGTCGGGACAGAAGAGGTGTTTACACTGGGCGGCGGACTGGCTTGTGATGCGAATAGGGCTGTTGAGCCAAAACCAAAAAGGCCTAAGGCAGGCAACGCCATTGTAGTAGGAGACTCCATTGTGAGAGGTACGGACAGGGGTTTCTGCGGCAACAGACGGGATGCGAGGATGGTGTGCTGCCTTCCTGGTGCCAGGATCCAGGATGTCACGGACAGAGTGCAGAAAATCCTCAAGGGCGAAGGTGAACATCCGGAAGTGGTAGTGCATGTCGGCACAAACGATGTCGGAAAGAAGGGGATGAATATTCTGCAGCGTGACTTTAGAGAGCTCGGAAAAATGCTGAAAAGCAGGACCTCCAGGGTTGTTATCTCCGGTTAGCTTCCAGTTCCTCGTGCTGGCGAGAGCAGGAACAGGGAGATACGGGACCTGAACGTGTGGCTGAGGAACTGGTGCACGGGGCAGGGATTTAGATTCTTAGATCACTGGGATCTGTTTTGGGGTAAGGGGGAACTGTACAAAAGGGACGGATTGCATCTTAACAGGTGTGGGACCAGCATTCTGGCAGGCTGGTTTGCCACTGCTACACGGGTGGTTTTAAACTGAATAAGGGGGGTGGGGTGTCGAATGGGCTAGTGGAGGATGGAGTTAAAGGGAAAGGGTTTCTTAAATGTGTGAGCGTAGAGACAGAGGGGTGTAAAATGAGGGTAGAAGCAATAGGTAGCAAGGTGAAAAGTAAAAGTGGCAGGCCGGAAAATCCAGGGCAAAAATCAAAAAGGGCCACTTTTCAACAAAATTGTATAAGGGGTAAGAGTGTTGTAAAAACAAGCCTGAAGGCTTTGTGTCTCAATGCAAGGAGCATTCGTAATAAGGTGGATGAGTTGAATGTGCAGATAGCTATTAATGACTATGATATAGTTGGGATCACGGAGACATGGCTCCAGGGTGACCAAGGCTGGGAGCTGAACATCCAGGGATATTCAATATTCAGGAGGGATAGAGAGAAAGGAAAAGGAGGTGGGGTAGCGTTGCTGATTAGAGAGGAGATTAACGCAATGGAAAGGAAGGACATTAGTTTGCAGGATGTGGAATCGGTATGGGTAGAGCTGCGAAACACTAAGGGGCAGAAAACGCTGGTGGGTGTTGTGTACAGGCCACCTAACAGTAGTAGTGAAGTTGGAGATGGTATCAAACAGGAAATTAGAAATGCGTGCGACAAAGGCAAAACCGTTATAATGGGTGACTTCAATCTACATATAGATTGGGTGAATCAAATTGGCAGGGGTGCTGAGGAAGAGGATTTTTTGGAATGTATGCGGGATAGTTATCTAAATCAACATGTAGAGGAACCAACGAGAGAGCAGGCTATTTTAGAATGGGTATTGCGTAATGAGGAAGGGTTAGTTAGCAGTCTTGTTGTACGTGCCCCCTTGGGCAAGAGTGACCATAATATGGTTGAGTTCTTCATTAGGATGGAGAGTGACATTGTTAATTCAGAAACAATGGTTCTGAACTTAAAGAAAGGTAACTTTGAGGGTATGAGACGTGAATTGGCCAAGATTGACTGGCAATTAATTCTAAAAGGGTTGACGGTGGATATACAATGGAAGACATTTAAAGACTGCATGGATCAACTGCAAAAATTGTTCATCCCAGTTTGGCAAAAGAATAAATCAGGGAAGGTAGTGCATCCGTGGATAACAAGGGAAATCAGGGATAGTATCAAAGCGAAGGATGATGCGTACAAATTAGCCAGAAAAAGCAGCATACCGGAGGACTGGGAGAAATTCAGAGACCAGCAGAGGAGGACAAAGGGCTTAATTAGGAAAGGAAAGATAGATTATGAACGAAAACTGGCAGGGAACATAAAAACTGACTGCAAAAGTTTTTATAGATATGTGAAAAGAAAGAGATTAGTTAAAACAAATGTAGGTCCCTTGCAGTCAGAAACGGGTGAGTTGATCATGGGGAACAAGGATATGGCGGACCAATTGAATAACTACTTTGGTTCCGTCTTCACTAAGGAAGACATAAATAATCTGCCGGAAATAGCAGGGGACCGCGGGTCAAAGGAGTTGGAGGAATTGAGTGAAATCCAGGTTAGCCGGGAAGTGGTGTTGGGTAAATTAAATGGATTAAAGGCCGATAAATCCCCAGGGCCAGATAGGCTGCATCCCAGAGTACTTAAGGAAGTAGCTCCAGAAATAGTGGATGCATTAGTAATAATCTTTCAAAACTCTTTAGATTCTGGAGTAGTTCCTGAGGATTGGCGGGTAGCAAACGTAACCCCACTTTTTAAGAAGGGAGGGAGAGAGAAAACGGGGAATTACAGACCAGTTAGTCTAACATCGGTAGTGGAGAAACTGCTAGAGTCAGTTATTAAAGATGGGATAGCAGCACATTTGGAAAGTGGTGAAATCATTGGAAAAAGTCAGCATGGATTTACAAAAGGTAAATCATGTCTGACGAATCTTATAGAATTTTTCGAGGATGTAACTAGTAGCGTGGATAGGGGAGAACCAGTGGATGTGGTGTATCTGGACTTCCAGAAGGCTTTCGACAAGGTCCCACATAAGAGATTAGTTTACAAACTTAAAGCACACGGCATTGGGGGTTCAGTATTGATGTGGATAGAGAACTGGCTGGCAAACAGGAAGCAAAGAGTAGGAGTAAACGGGTCCTTTTCACAATGGCAGGCAGTGACTAGTGGGGTACCGCAAGGCTCAGTGCTGGGACCCCAGCTATTTACAATATATATTAATGATCTGGATGAGGGAATTCAAGGCAATATCTCCAAGTTTGCGGATGACACTAAGCTGGGGGGCAGTGTTAGCTGTGAGGAGGATGCTAGGAGACTGCAAGGTGACTTGGATAGGCTGGGTGAGTGGGCAAATGTTTGGCAGATGCAGTATAATGTGGATAAATGTGAGGTTATCCATTTTGGTGGCAAAAACAGGAAAGCAGACTATTATCTAAATGGTGGCCGACTAGGAAAAGGGGAGATGCAGCGAGACCTGGGTGTCATGGTACACCAGTCATTGAAAGTGGGCATGCAGGTGCAGCAGGCAGTGAAGAAAGCGAATGGTATGTTAGCTTTCATAGCAAAAGGATTTGAGTATAGGAGCAGGGAGGTTCTACTACAGTTGTACAGGGTCTTGGTGAGACCACACCTGGAGTATTGCGTACAGTTTTGGTCTCCAAATCTGAGGAAGGACATTATTGCCATAGAGGGAGTGCAGAGAAGGTTCACCAGACTGATTCCTGGGATGTCAGGACTGTCTTATGAAGAAAGACTGGATAGACTTGGTTTATACTCTCTAGAATTTAGGAGATTGAGAGGGGATCTTATAGAAACTTACAAAATTCTTAAGGGGTTGGACAGGCTAGATGCAGGAAGATTGCTCCCGATGTTGGGGAAGTCCAGGACAAGGGGTCACAAATTAAGGATAAGGGGGAAATCCTTTAAAACCGAGATGAGAAGAACTTTTTTCACACAGAGAGTGGTGAATCTCTGGAACTCCCTGCCACAGAGGGTAGTCGAGGCCAGTTCATTGGCTATATTTAAGAGGGAGTTAGATGTGGCCCTTGTGGCTAAGGGGATCAGAGGGTATGGAGAGAAGGCAGGTACGGGATACTGAGTTGGATGATCAGCCATGATCATATTGAATGGCGGTGCAGGCTCGAAGGGCCGAATGGCCTACTCCTGCACCTAATTTCTATGTTTCTATGTTTCTATGACAATGGTGTATCCAGAGAAATATTTGGATATCAGCTACTTACCTACCAGGTAACCTAAATTCAGTGGCAGACACCAGGTCACGCAAATCCAATGAAAACATCGAATGGATGTTGGATATAAAAGTGTTTGCTGAAATTGTAGCACGATATGGAACACCAGATATCGATCTATTTGCATCTAGACTCAATTACCAGTTACCGAACTATGTGTCTTGGGAACCAGACCCTGGGGCATCAGCGATACATGCTTTTTCGCTGCATTGGGGGAAATAGTTTTTCTCTGCATTCCCTCCTTTCTGCCTCATCAGTCGGGTATTACGCAAAATACAACAAGACTCGGCGTCTGGTATTTTTGTAGTGCCCGATTGGCCTACTCAACCCTGGTTCCCTGTGATACTCGACATGGTATTAGAACCATGCATCACCATCCTGAAACGACCAGATTTGTTGGTTCATCCCGTAACTGGGGATAGCCATCCATGTCATAAAACGACAAACTTATTAATTTGTAGAGTCTAAAGAAACCTCTACTGGAACTGGGACTGACGGACCGAACACTGAACATTATCTCAGCGGCTCACAGGCAGTCCACCAAAAAACAATATCTGGTATACATCAGGAAATGGGAGATATATTGTCACAGAAACAACATCACTTACAGCTCGATGAACATAACGTCTGTTCTGAAATTCCTGGCAGGCCTCCATTATGACGAGGGGCTCAGTTACAGTGCCATTAACTGCGCCAGAAGTGCCCTTTCAGCATATCTATGGCGAGGATCAGAGCGTCATTCTGTTCGGACTCACCCCCTGGTAACCAAACTTATGAGGGGAATTTTTAATATCAATCCCCCAAGAACCAGGTACTCTCAAATATGGGATGTGAGTATTGTCCTAACGTTGCTAAGGAACTGGTCTCCAGCAACAGCTCTATCCCTGCAAAAGCTGACGCATAAAACAGTCATGCTGATGGCTTTGGTCACAGCACAAAGGGTACAGGCTTTACATAAGTTAAGGCTGGACAAAATGACTTCTTCAAAAATATATATAACTTTTCATATTCACGAATTAGTCAAAGAGAATAGACCGGGATCATCAGGCCTCAAAATAGAATTTAGGGCCTACCCTATAGATGATCGTCTCTGTATAATAATACATTTATTGTTATATATGGAGAACACCAAAAACATCAGAGGCAATGAGATGGCACTACTAATCAGCCACAAGCAACCCCACAAGAAAGTGTCGGTTCAAACTATTTCCAGGTGGCTGAAACAGGTTTTAACAACAGCTGGTGGTGGATACTAACATATTCAAATCTCATTCCACCAGGGCTGCAGCTACATCGGCAGGTATGGAGTTGGACGTACCGATGGACCAAATCTTGGAGACAGCAGGATGGTCAAGGGAAAATATGTTCCAACAATTCTACCATAAACCAGTGTTTAAACCTGGAACTTTTGCAGAATTAATTTTAAGTTCTGTAATATGATTTCACCCCATAAAATAGGGGCTATAATTTGTTGTTAATAAATTTATCATGGATTTTCAATACCAGATTCATGTTTACACATGTTAACACAATTCCTCCCTTAGTCAATTAAGACAGATGTGATGCATGGACTCGTTTCCACCGCATGAAATCACAGAGCTTTGAAATCTTCACGTAGTCACTCACGTGACTCCGAAGTAAAATAGTAAGATTAAACGAGAATTTACCAGTTCGAAGTTCGGTCATTATTTTATGAGGAGTAACGTTGAGGGATTACGTGCCCTCCGCTCCCACCCTTGATCATAAAGTTCAACTGTTATCCTCTTCTTTAAGCTTTCTATGTTCAGTCATTTACTGTGATTTCACACCGCTGCTTTGTAGAATGGCACGCATGCGCCCTGGCGGGTTCTTCACGTAATCCCTCAACGTTACTCCTCATAAAATAATGATCAAACGTCGAACTGGTAAGTTCTCGTTTAATCTTACTATTAAACTGTAGAAGTCACAAGTCAAGTCAAGTCACATTTATTTATATAGCACATTTAAAAAACAACTCTCGTTGGCCAAAGTGCTTTACATTTGTTATAAGAATAGTAGAAACAAACAAACTACATACATATATACATATAGCCCTCGCTCAGTGGATGTCAGGAAAGGCTTGGGAGTATAGATACGGTTTTAGTCTTGACGTAAAGGAGTCGATGGAGGGGGCAGTTCTGATGGGAAAGGGGATGCTGTTCCATAGTCTAGGAGCTGTAACCGCAAAGGCGCGGTCGCCCCTAAGCTTATGACCAGACCGCGGGATATTCATCAGCCCCAAGTCAGCCGATCTGAGGGACCTGGAAGTGGAGTGGTGGGTGAGAATACTTTTAATGTAGGAGGGGGCAAGCCCATTGATGGCTTTGTAGACATAGAGGAGGGTCTTGAAATGTATACGGAACCGCACCGGGAGCCAGTGGAGAGAGGACATGATCGGGGTGATGTTGTCCCTTTTTCGGGTGCCCGTCAGGAGTCTCGCTTCAGCGTAGAAGAAACAGCGATGTGGCACACCCGTACCCTCAGCCACTCACACTTGTTTTGTCTACTCTGGAGAGGCGACAGAAACAGTATAATAGTTTCCAAAGTATTGAGGCCTTGCAATCGACAAAGACGATTTGGAACTATTGGACGGTAGGTATATCTAGTGAAACTCGGGGGATTGTTCAGTCTCCGCCAACGAGCTGCCGGGTAAGAACCCTGAGCAACGGTGAAAAGGTCATAACATCATATGTGATAGGAAATGTAATAGGAATATAATTCGGTCATTCGGCCCATCCGCCATACTCCGGCATTTAATAATGGCTGATCTATCTCTCCTTCCAAACACCATTTCCCTGCGTCCTCCCATAACCACTGACACCTGTACTAATCAAGAATCTATATATCTCTGCCTTAAATATATATCTACCGACGGCCTCCACAGCCTTCTGTGGCAACGAATTCCACAGATTCACCACCCTCTTACTAAATACATTTCTCCTCATCTCCTTCCTAAAATAACGTTCTTTAATTCTGAGGCTGGGACCTCTAGCCGTAGACTTTCCCACTCGTGGAAACATGTCCACTCTATCGAAGCCTTTCACTAAAGGTGTGTGTCAATGAGATCCCTCTTATTCTTCTAAACTCCAGCGAGTACAGGCCCAGTGCTGGTAAACGCTCTTCAAAGTAGAACCTACACATTATTGGGTCCAGTCTTGTAAACCTCATCTGGAGCCTCCCCAGAGCCAGCACATCCTTCCTCAGATACGGTGTTCACAATTGTTAGCTATTTTCCAAATAAGTCCCTACCAGCGCCTTATAAAGCCTCAGCATTACGTCATGTGCAGGAACGAACTGCAGATGATGGTCTAAATTGAAGGTAGACACAAAATGCTGGAGTAACTCAGCGCGACAGGCGGCATCTCTGGAGAGAAGGATTGGGTGATGTTTCGGGTCGAAACCCTTCTTAATAGTCTTCAACGTATGAAGAACGGTCCTCACCGAAACGTTGCTAATCCATTCCCCCCCCCCCCCAAAATGCTACCTGACACGCTGCTGTACATCAGGACATTGTGTTTTGCGCTATCGCGGTGTTGTGCTGGGAGCAACTGGAATAATAATGCCTCTGTCCCACTTAGGAAACCTGAACGGAAACCTCTGGAGACTTTGCGCCCCACCCAAGGTTTCCGTGCGGTTCCCGGAGGTTTTTGTCAGTCTCCCTACCTGCTTCCACTACCTGCAAACTCCGGCAACCACCTGCAACCTCCGGGAACCGCACGGAAACCTTGGGTGGGGCGCAAAGTCTTCAGAGGTTTCCGTTCAGGTTTCCTAAATGGGACAGGGGAATTCGTTTGGGTGAAGAGTGCGGAAAGTTCAGCACGTGAAACTGCAACGAGAAGGACCTTTCGCCCGGAGTGAACTCTTATGCAGATCGAGGTGGTTAGAAAAAAACCGATTTTCACCTTGTCGGTATGTGACTGGCAGTGTGCTATTGGTGTGCAGGGATAGCTAGTAAAGACAGGACGGGAATATGAAGATTATTTTGGAGAACGGACGGGAACTTTTACATTTCAGAATGGGGCACATCGAGTACAAAGCGCAGACTCAGGGGAGGGGGGGGGGGGGGGGATTAGAAGGAAATTCACTCAGCGTGTTACCGTGGAGAAAAGGCGAAAACAGGAATATCTTCTCGACATTAGCTGTGTTCACAAACTCAACTGTCTGACTGCGTACGCTGCCCGGTGCCCGAGTGTGTTCAAAAGTTCTGGTTGTTCTTATGGAAATAGATAACATATTTGGACTGGAGGGGCGTTGACAAATGTTTCCCTTAAACAGGATTTCTGATTCAAAACTTTCTGTCCTTTCTGTCCTGGGCCTCCTCCATGGCCAGAGTGAATCCCACCGTAAATTGGAGGAGCAGCACCTCATATTTCGCTTAGGTAGTTTACAGCCCAGCGATATGAACATTGACATCTCCAATTTCGGGTAGTCCCTGCTTTTTACCTCGTTCCCTTCCCCTTCCCAGCTCCCACATCCATTTCCCAGACTCCGCCTCTTCCATTCTTCTTCCGCCCCCCACCATCACATCAGTCTGAAGAAGGGTCTCGACCAGAAACGACACCTATTCCTTTGCTCCATAGATGCTGCTTCACCCGCTGAGTTTCTCCAGCATTTTTGTCTACAGATGATAATGAAATGAATAGTTTGGATGATTTGCTTATAATACTAGTAAAGCAACACTGATCCAAGTAAAACAGGCATTATTATTAATCCCGCACACAGCCCGTTGAATTACAGAGACCTGAATTCGAAGCTACAGGTATAATTCTAAACGCTGTCATCATTTACGTGGAACGTGCACGTTCTTCCGTGGATTGGCTGGGTTTCCCGTGGATTCTCCGATTTCTTCGTACATGAACGGCGAGCGGATTGGTGCTTTAATTGGCCAAATTGCGAAAGTGAGTTGTAGAAAGGAGAAATTTCACTATTTCTCGGTATCCATATGCGTTCCCTTTGTCCTTTATGGACCGCACGTCCGCCTGAAGCTAGATATCTACTATTTATATTCTCTAAAACATTTTGGGATTCCAATTTATTTTGACAACTAATCTTTACTTTTGCACTTTAATTCCTTCTCTCATATTAATGTTCATCTTCCTCTGATTGTTTTACAATGAGCACGATGACTGGCGAAGGAGACTCGAAGACCAAATATTCTTCCTCTGCTCCTCTGTTATTTGTCCATGCACCGCGAAATGAGACTCTGATTTCGGGATGCATTAAGAGAAAGACACGGGACCTAAACCCGGTGAATAAACAAAGTCAGACCCAGACGCAGAAATTGATTCCTTGTACATGTCGCTGCAGTGGCGATGTTGGACACGGCGCATGGACTCGCTGAAGGTTGAATATTGCCTTTGTTTGCACAATGGTCACGAGACGGTAGCGTGGCCGAGCGCTCTAAGGCGCTGGATTTAGGCTCCAGTCTCTGCGGAGGCGTGGGTTCGAATCCCACCGCTGCCAGCGTGGCATTTTCTTGTTTACCTGCTGTAAGAGGGAAATGGGGCAAATACGGGCAGATGGGTCTGTTGTAAATGGGGCAAATTGGTCGGCATGGTCAATTTTGCAAAACGGCCTATTTCCATATTTGTTATAGACAAAGTGGATAACCTCACATTTATCCGCATTAAACTTCATCTGCCATGCATCTGCCCACTCCTCCAACCTGATCAAATCACCCTGCTTTCTCATAACATCCTCCTAACACTTCACACTGCCACCCAGCTTTGTGTCATCTGCAAATTTGCAAATGTTACTTTGAACCCCTTCACCCACATCATTGATGTATATTGTAAATAGCTGCGGTCCCAGCACCGAGTCTTGCGGTAACCCACTAGTCACTGCCTGCCATTCTGAAAGGGACCCGTTAATCCCTACTCTTTGTTTCCTGTCTGCCAACCACGTCTCTATTCATGTCAGCACACTGCCCCCAGTACCATGTGCCCTAATTTTGCCCACTGATCTCCTATGTTGGACAATATCAAATGCTTTCTGAAAGTCCAGGTACACTACGTCCACTGGCTCTCCCTAGTGCATTTTCCTAGTTGGATCTTCAAAAAATTCCAGAAGATTAGTCAAGCATGATTTCCCCTTCGTAAATCGACGCTGACTCGGACCGATCCTGTTACTGCAATCCAAATGTTCCGCTATCTCATCTTTTATAATTGACTCCAGCAACTTCCCCACCACCGATGTCAGGCTAACTGGTCTATAATTCCAAGGTTTCTCCCTTCCGCCTTTCTAAAAAGTGGGATAACATTACCTACCCTCCAATCCACAGGAACTGATCCTGAATCTATAGAACATTGGGAAATTATCATCAATGCATCCACGATTTCTAGACACTTCCTTAAGTACCCTGGGATGCAAACCATCAGGCCTTGGGGATTTAGCAGCCTTCATTCCCATCAGTCTATCCAACACCATTTCCCGCCTAATGTGGATTTCCTTCAGTTCCTCCGTCACCCCAGAACCTCTGGCCACTACTATATCAGGAAGATTGTTTGTGGCCTCCTTAGTGAAAACAGATCCAAAGTACCTGTTCAGCTCATCTGCCATTTCCTTGATCCCCATAATAAATTCACCTTTTTCGGTCTTCAAGGGTCCAACTTTAGTCTTAAATATTGTTTACCTCTTCACATACCAAAAGAAGCTTTTACTATCCTGCTTTATATTCTTGACTAGCTTACCTTCGCACCTCATCTTTTCTCCCCGTATTGTCTTTTTGGTTATCTTATGTTGTTCTTTAAACATTACCCAATCCTCTTGCTTCCCGCTCATCTTTGCTACGTTGTACTTCTTCGCTTTAATTTATATACTGTCCCTGACGTCCCTTGTCAGCCCTGGTCGTCCCTTTCTCCCCTTGGAATCTTTCTTCCTCCTAGTAATGAACTGATTCTGTTCCTTCTGTATTCTTCCTTGAAACACCTGCCATTTTTGTTCCACTGTCATCCCTGCTAGTGTATCTTTGGCCAGCTCCTCCCTCGTGGCCCCATTGTCCCCTTTATTCATCTACAACACGGAGTCCTCCGATCTACCCTTCTCCCTCTCCAATTGTACATTAAACCTGACCATGTTATGGTCACTGCCTCCTAATGGCTAATTAAACTCGAGGTCCTTTATCAAATCCGGTTCATTACACAACACTAAATCCAGAATTGCCTTCTCCCTGATAGGCTCCAATACAAGCTGTTATAACTTGTTCGAACTGTTCTAGCTGTTCTAACTGTTATGACTATATGACTCTAAATAGGTCAAAGGAAGTGCTCATCCGGGGTTTAAACCTCGGACTCTCTCGCATGCTTTGCATTTTGATATAACAGCGGGACCTATGGTCCTTGTCCAACCAAGGTCGAAACGTCACCTATTCCTTCGCTCCATAGAAGCTGCCTCACTCGCTGAGTTTCTCCAGCATTTTTGTCCACCTGCGATTATTCCAGCATCTGCAGTTCTTTCTTAAATAGTCCTTGTCCAACGCGTCGACTATCGTCCCACTGCATACTCAGTTGCACTTAGAAGAACACCGGACACCAGGCCGTCCCATCTGCATTTTATCTGCACCAGTTTTCTTCTGCAATACTATGTTTGAGTTGCGATATACAGACGAAGCATGTGAGCTTTCCAAGGCAGCTGAAAGGCCTCTTCATTCGTCCTAATTCGCGGCCCCAGTTTGGGACCATACATCAGCAAACGCTGCTGATCGCCAGCAGAGGGCGCACATATCACACAAGCTATTTCATTTCTACCTCCTTTTCTTGTGCTTAAAAGGGATCATTCACAAAACTATCGCGTTGACAACGACGCTTGAATTCCCGCGACGGAAGGACGGGACAACATCCACATACTGAGTTCTTCCTGCTGCTTTAGGATGATTATATTTGAATACCTTCATCTGAAGAACTAACAGAGAATGCTCATTTCAGATGCTAGTCATTCCTGCAAGGTGGGGTTCCAGATGAGGTCGATAGAAATCGGCGCCGGTACGTCTTACCAAATCACTGGCTTGTGTGGTGAATGTACTCCCATAGTCGGATGGCTGCGATACAGAAATGTCTGGTTTTCTAGTTTGCAACCAGGTCTTTTGCCCTGATGAATCCTGGGTGTTTCCTCTGCCAGTTGTTGCATGATTATTCTTACATATCAGAGGAGCGGCTCGTGGTAGCCGCGAGAAGTGATGTATGCTTATCCTTGATAAAACTTGGGGGGAATATTGCATCGATAGATAACCGCTGTACCTGTACTATTCATTATGTATGTTATCGCAGATTGGGAGCGAGGTTTCTTTGACCACAAATAAACTCTGGCTATCACCACCAGAGCGCATCGCAACTCTCACCGTCCGTATTTATTGCATCTTTCCACGCCACCTCTATCCATGTTTCTCTTAAACAGTGGTGAAATCCGTCATTACATGCTCATCACAATGCGGCGATGAATAATCCATGTGTGTGTGATCTGATGGATCACTTGGAAGTTGCAGACTATTACAGCGAGGGAGAAAAGCGGGCATTTTCAATCTGAGCGGCTGTGAGGTGACATTCACACAGATGAGCACTTGCAACTGTCCCAATCCCCCACCCCCACGACTAGAGGACCATGACTACCCGACAGTGACAGTGACACTTTTAGATCCTACTGTATGTTGTCACTAAACAGTTGGTTTTAAAATACATATTGGATTCACCGCGGAGCAGGCGGTGCCTTACCTGGATCGCCGTTTGAAGCTCTGGAGTGTTGGGCCTGCTGCTTCAACATCATGCAGCTGTGGTTTGCGGAGCTCCCAGCTTCGGGCCGCGCTGATTTCAACATCGTGGAGCCCTAGGGTCCCTTTGCCGAGGACCGCCAGCATGAATATCCGCCCATTCAGCATGTGGACTTCGGGTGGTGCGGGAGGGAAGGGAAGAATTGCCAAAGGGAGTTGCGGATGGAGCTGTCTTTGCTGGAAGGAGACGGGGGGGGGGGGGGGGGGGGGGGGGGGGGGGGGGGGGGGGGGGGGGGAGATGGGAAGATGTGGCGAGTGGTGGGGTCACGTTGGAGGTGGCGGAAATGACGGAGGACTATTTGTTGTATGTGACGGCTAGTTGGGTGAAAGGTGAGGGCTAGGGGGACTCTGCCCTTGTTACGAGTGAGGGGAATGGGGAGAGGGAGCAGTGTTACGAGGTATGGGAGAGACCCTGGTGAGAGCCTCACCCCCGTTCCCTGAAGAAGGAGGACATTTCCGATGCCCTGGTGTGGTACACCTCATCCTGGGAGCAGATGCGGCGTAGACAGGGGAATTGGGAGTAGGGGATGGGGTCCTTACAGGAAGCAGGGTGGGAAGAAGTGTAGTCTAGACAGCCATCGGAGTCAGCGGGTTTATAGTGGATGTCGGTCAGAAGTCTATCACCAGCGATGGAGATAGTGAGGTCAAGACATGGTAGGGAAGTGTCGGAAATGGTCCAGGTGTATTTGAGTGCCGGATGGAATTTAGTGGTGAAGCGGATGAAGTCAGTCAGTTGTGTGTGGGTGCCGGAGGTAGCACCGAAGCAATCGTATATTATATGTCCTAACCGGATCCTGTCAGCCGCGCCTGCGCAGTTGAGAGCAATGGGTGAGTGGTGAAATATTGCGTTCGATGACCAGCCCTCCCTTGTGACACCGCGACTCGACGCCTGTCCTGTCCTGACCGGTAACTTCAAGCGTGTCAAAATAAATCCTATTATCTGTCTGCGCACGATGGCTCGAATCTAGGCAGTATTCTGGTAAGCCTCTCCCCATCCGCTCTGTAATAGGGCAACTAGAACTGCACTCAATACTTTCAAATACCTTCTGGCAAAGTGTTATGAAGCTTATACAATGGCCCAACGTCAATAATACCGTTTGCTATTTCTTGGCTAACTCGTCTACCAATCAATATTCTGCAGTAATCCTTGATAAACATCTTCGCTATCTGCAGCACCACCTACTGACTCCCATAGCTATCTTGAGGACACTTCTTCCCACCCTGCTTCCTGTAAAGACTCTATCCCCTACTCCTAATTCCTCCGGCTACGCCGCATCTGCGCCCAGGATGAGGTGTTCCACACCCGGGCATCGGAGATGTCCTAATTATTTAGGAAACGGATATCCCCCACTTCCATTATCGATGAGGCTCGCAATAGGGTCTGTTCGATATCCCGCTACTCCGCTCCTACTTCCCTTCCCCCAATTCGCATCAAGGACAGAGTCCTCCTTGTCGCCACCTTCCACCCCATCAGCCGTCGCATCTGAGATATTCGGTTTCCTTCCACATTCCAAAGACGTACAGGTTTGTAGATTAATTGACTTGGTAAATGTAAAACATCTCTCTAGTGGTGCAGGATAGTGTTAATATGCGGGGATCGCTGGACCCGGAGGGCCGAAGGGCTTGTTTTCATGCTGCATCTCTAACCTAAAGCATATAATCCTCCAACCTTTTCGCCACTTCCAATGGGATCCCACTAGTGGCCACATCTTCACACCTCCACCCCTTTCTGCTTTCCACAGAGCTCGGTCCCTCCGAAACTCCCAGGTCAACTCGTCCCTTCCGATCCAAACCATCCCTCACCAGGTACTTTTCCCTGCAACCGCATGAGATGCAATACTTGTTCCTTTACCTTCAACCTCGACTCCATCCCAGGACCCAAACCGTCCTTCCGGGTGAGGCAGATGTTCACTTGCATCTCTTCTAACCTCATCTAGTGTATCTGCTGTTCCAGGTGTTAACATCTCTACATTGGCTAGACCAAGCGCAGGCTCGGCGATTGTCTCACTGAACACCTCCGCTCAGTCCTTCTTAACATACCCTCTCTCCCGGTGGCTTAGCACTTCAAATCCCCTCCCATTCCCCAACTGACCTTTCTGTCCTGGGCCTTCTCAGAGTGGGGCCCGCCGCAAATTGGAGGAACAGCACCTCATATTTCGCTTGGGTAGTTTACACCCCAGCGATATGAACATTGATTTATCTAACCAGATAGCCCTTGCTTTCTCTCTCCTTCCTCTACCCCTGCCCCTCTCCCTTCCCCTTCCCCCTCCCCTTCCCAATTCTCTCACTAGTATTATTCTCCGCTTACATTATATTTTTGTCGCGCCCC
The DNA here is from genome assembly GCF_010909765.2 of Amblyraja radiata. NCBI lineage: Eukaryota > Metazoa > Chordata > Chondrichthyes > Rajiformes > Rajidae > Amblyraja > Amblyraja radiata. The sequence continues at coordinate 508,886 of NW_022630089.1, read as the reverse complement.
CTCCCCTGACAACAGTCTGAAGAAGGGTCTCGGCCCGAAACGGCGCCCGTTCATTCTCTCCGGAGATGGTGCCTCACCCGCTGAGTTATTCCAGCATTTTGTGTCTACCTTCGATTTAAACCAGAATCTGCAGTTATTTCTTACACAACACCTAGATTAATGTAATCTACAACTTTAGTAATCATGCCTTGGAGATTCTCATCCAAGTGCCTGATATAATTAGCACAAGGTGGGGAATCCAACACTCATCCGGAGGAAGCGCTGTCCTGAACGGCTGCCTGTCCTGCAGCTGTCCGTTTTTCCCCCCTTCTTTTTTATTATTCTTAGTACGTTGAGTGTGCAGTCAGGGGGCCTAATCCTTTTATGTGTGGGGGGTGGTGGGGGGGGGAAGGGGAAACTGCTTTTCGAGTCCCTACCTGGTCGGAGGGGTTACCTTCCTCCGAGCAGCGACTTCGACCTGTCCTTGCGGCCTACCAGCGGGTCCTGGAGCGACGTTTCCCTGAGGGGACCTGGCCAGAACATCGGCTTTGGCGGCGGCGCAGAACATCGGCTTTGGCGGCGGCGCAGAACATCGGCTTTGGCGGCGGCGCAGAACATCGGCTTTGGCGGCGGCGCAGCGCTGGAGCCTATTGCGGAGCGGGCGATGCCTTTCCTGGGTCGCCGCGCTGGAACTCCAGTATGCTGGGACCGCCGATAAGAACATTGTGGAGCCCCGATTCTGTGGAGCGGCCAGCTGCGACGCTGAACGTTACACCTCGGAGCATGGGATCTCTCGTTGAGATCGCCAGTGTGTGGAGCTCCGTCCGGCGCTGTCTGTTGGCTTGGAAGCCGCGGTCTCCGGTGGGAAGGCGGTCGTTCCTGGCACCCCAAGCCGCTGGGGTTCTCCCGACGCCGGAGTACCATCACCCGGCGAGAACATCGGGCGCCGTGGCGGCGACTGTGGAGGCCTCAATAGGCCCGACTTTGGGTGGACAAGAGGATGGGGACTGGACTTTTTGGATGTTTTTGTGTTGAACTTCTGTTTGAATACTATGTTGTATTTTTATTAGTGTGCTGCAAGGACATCTGAATTTCCCCTGAATAAGGGGATTAATAAAGTTTAATAAAGCAGCATACCGGAGGACTGGGAGAAATTCAGAGACCAGCAGAGGAGGACAAATGGCTTAATTAGGAAAGGAAAAATAGATTATGAAAGAAAACTGGCAGGGAACATAAAAACTGACTGCAAAGGTTTTTATAGATATGTGAAGAGGAAAAGATTAGTTAAAACAAATGTAGGTCCCTTGCAGTCAGAAACAGGTGATTTGATCATGGGGAACAAGGATATGGCGGACCAATTGAATAACTACTTTGGTTCCGTCTTCACTAAGGAAGACATAAATAATCTGCCGGAAATAGCAGGGGACCGCGGGTCAAAGGAGTTGGAGGAATTGAGTGAAATCCAGGTTAGCCGGGAAGTGGTGTTGGGTAAATTAAATGGATTAAAGGCCGATAAATCCCCAGGGCCAGATAGGCTGCATCCCAGAGTACTTAAGGAAGTAGCTCCAGAAATAGTGGATGCATTAGTAATAATCTTTCAAAACTCTTTAGATTCTGGAGTAGTTCCTGAGGAGTGGCGGGTAGCAAACGTAACCCCACTTTTTAAGAAGGGAGGGAGAGAGAAAACGGGGAATTACAGACCAGTTAGTCTAACATCGGTAGTGGGGAAACTGCTAGAATCAGTTATTAAAGATGGGATAGCTGCACATTTGGAAAGTGGTGAAATCATTGGACAAAGTTAGCATGGATTTACAAAAGGTAAATCATGTCTAACGAATCTTATAGAATTTTTCGAGGATGTAACTAGTAGCGTGGATAGGGGAGAACCAGTGGATGTGGTGTATCTGGACTTCCAGAAGGCTTTCGACAAGGTCCCACATAAGAGATTAGTTTACAAACTTAAAGCACACGGCATTGGGGGTTCAGTATTGATGTGGATAGAGAACTGGCTGGCAAACAGGAAGCAAAGAGTAGGAGTAAACGGGTCCTTTTCACAATGGCAGGCAGTGACTAGTGGGGTACCGCAAGGCTCAGTGCTGGGACCCCAGCTATTTACAATATATATTAATGATCTGGATGAGGGAATTGAAGGCAATATCTCCAAGTTTGCGGATGACACTAAGCTGGGGGGCAGTGTTAGCTGTGAGGAGGATGCTAGGAGACTGCAAGGTGACTTGGATAGGCTGGGTGAGTGGGCAAATGTTTGGCAGATGCAGTATAATGTGGATAAATGTGAGGTTATCCATTTTGGTGGCAAAAACAGGAAAGCAGACTATTATCTAAATGGTGGCCGACTAGGAAAAGGGGAGATGCAGCGAGACCTGGGTGTCATGGTACACCAGTCATTGAAAGTGGGCATGCAGGTGCAGCAGGCAGTGAAGAAAGCGAATGGTATGTTAGCTTTCATAGCAAAAGGATGTGAGTATAGGAGCAGGGAGGTTCTACTGCAGTTGTACAGGGTCTTGGTGAGACCACACCTGGAGTATTGCGTACAGTTTTGGTCTCCAAATCTGAGGAAGGACATTATTGCCATAGAGGGAGTGCAGAGAAGGTTCACCAGACTGATCTATCCCTGAAGTACACCGCTATTCATGGAACTCATGGTTATAAAACATCAGCATGAAAGCATTAGAACATAGCGGAGTGCTGGACAGAAAGTTAGTGCATTATGGTTTGGCCGCATTTGAAATATTCAGCTCTGGTCTCTCCATTACAGGAGGGCTGTGGAGGCTTTGAAGAGGGTGTGGACGAGGGTTGCCAGATTTTGTCCGGATTAGAGGGGCAATGGCTACCATGGCAGGTTGGACAAACAAGTATAGTTTTCTTTGGAATGGCGGAGGTGGATAGAAACCAGATAGATTAAATAAAATTATGAGAGGCGCCGATGTGATAGAGATTCAGAACAATTTCCCAGGACATAAACACTAGAGGTTACAGAACTAAGGTGAATGGAGCAAAGTTGATGTGCGAGGACATGTCTTGTACACCCACGTGGGAGCCTAGAATGCGCTGCAACGGATGATGGTGGAGATAGATATGATGGTGGTATATAAGACACTTTCAGATAGACACTCAGATACTTAGGGAATGGAGGGATATCGATCGCGTGTAGGCAAAGAAGATTAGTTTAACGGCATCATGTTTGACACAAAGTGTATGGAACGTTGTACTGTTTTATGGTGAATTTTGTATGAAATTCCAGGGGTCTGGACGAAAATCTTTATATTATCTCTGAACACAGGAGATGCGTAAGGAGCATGGATTTACAAGAAAATCGCAAGGGAGAGCCAGTGGATGTAGTGTACCTGGACTTTCAGAAAGCATTTGATAAGGTCCCACATAGGAGATTTTACTTCGGAGTCACGTGAGCGACTACGTGAAGAAGGGCCGTCCGTCCGCGTGCGCGTCATTACGTCTGAACGCAACGCGCGCAACGGACTGGAAGGCAATGTGTCCTCCCAGCCGTCAGGATGGGCAGGTAAGGAAAGTTGAATTACTTACCTGCGTTCTTTCGGGCTTGGAGCTTTTTGTAGTTTCAGGGTCCAGATGTCGAGGAGACGGTCCGCGGGGATGTCGGCTGCCGAAGACCGCAACATTCCCAGTAGCGGGCGACGGTCTTGTTCCCGACATTAGCGCCGGCAGCAGAATCGGCAGGAGACTTCGTGCAGGAGGAGGAGCCCCGTGGTGGTCCCGGCGGGACGTAAAACCAACCGCAAGTCTAACAAACTCGTTGACTCAGATGAGTCCGGGGAAGAGGGATACCCTCCCTCAACGGAGAGCGTCTGAGGACGACTCTCCCAACAATGATCTGCTCCAAAGGAGGGAGCTGTATCAGCCCGGGCCTCTACAGCAGGCCGTGCCAGCAGCCTCGCACATGGGGCAGCCCAATGTCTTCCCCATTGGAGGTGGAACTACATATGGAAGAAACCACTCTGAATCAGAGTACAAAAGAACAAGGGGGGAGGGGGACCTTCCCAGGGACAAGCAGAAGAACGGAAGTAGGTAAGTAAGTTTTACTTATATAGCACTGTTTAAGTCAACTCGCATTGACACCAAAGCGCTTTACATAAAATGAATAATAAGCTCCCATACGAACAAAAGAAAATAAGTACTTCTGCAATCATCCAGGTTCCACTGGGTGCTTCCCTAGATGGAGATCTAGCAAATGTCTCCTGCTCTGAGGAGAGGAGCATTCACGGTCAGTTTCAATCTGACCCAAAGCAAGAATCTCATTTAGGTCCGCTGGAGGGCCTATATCAGCGCAGGTATCCTCATTGGCCTGCGGCAGCACCTGTTTTCAGGGCTGCCTACCCATCTCACTCTCAATGGAGGGGAGTGTGAGTGATCAGTAGGTAACTGATCTCGAATTTAAAGTATGAACATACTGAAGCACATGCATATGGCCTCAAGAGCCAGCAGTTGGCAGAATATCCGCACGCGACAAATGCCGGCAAGGGAACAGCGCTATCAGGGTGACTTTGGAGAAACCAGCCGCCGAATCCTCTCTTCAGGTAAGACCAGAAGAAGGAAGCAAAAGCTATCGGACCAATCAAGGTACCAACGACAAGCAAAACTTAATCAGTAGGCGACAACACACCCCACACCTCCATAGGGGGTAAGCGGTTCACTGAAGCCGGTGGTAGCTTGAAAGCTGGGCACGTAAATATGATCAGAGTCTACTTTCAAGGCAGACTCAAAATTATGGCCAGAATTGTCCTACAAAGCAGGCTCAGTATGATGAGGTTTTCAGGCCAAGACCCAAGCAGAGGTCAGGAGAAACATGGAATCCACACTCCCTACCAGTCCTACTCCCAATCAAGGAGAGAAAAGGAACCCGCATCATGGGCCGTTGGGCTTACCACAAGACGATGGAGGTAGGTGGGTCTGGGTTTACTGAAACAAGGGATTGTGGACCAGTTACATGTTGGTAATTTTACTCTTGTGTTTTTGTTCAAAATGACAATAACATGAATTTCAGATCTGGTTTTAAAAAACAGATAATAACATGTGGTTATTTTTACTGCACAACATACATAGGTTCCACGCAGGATTGGAACTCGGACCGGAGTTGTCTTCAAGGCAGGCCCAGTATTATGGACAGGATTGCCTTTCAGGACAGGTGACAGATGGAGGATGTCACTTCATCCAGGTTTAACTCATTTGTCCAGTACAGACTTTCAGAAACGCAATTTTTGTTAGGTCTAACAACTGTTTTACAGGAGCTTCCTATAAAATGGTCACATGGCATGCATCGACCACAAAGTGCATACTATTCGGTGTCTATTCACTAAGAACATGAGATATTTGAAGTTTAACTGGATGGCATGGCTCTGCCAAATGGGTTGTCATCAGCTTCTAGACTATTGACTAAACTACGGAAACCAATTCTGGGTCGACAAAGGTCTCAGAACCACATAGTAATGGCATATTTGGAGGACTTTTTCATTTTGGAGTCACCAAGAATTGGCAGAAGCATCAGTGAAAGGAAACCAAAAACCCTGTTTGAAAGACTTGGTTACCTCATCCATCCAGTTAAATCAAAATTGACACCTACACGGGTAATTGATTACCTAGAATTTACTATCAAAAACAGTAAATATGTTGGTGACTTTACCTAGGGGCAAACAACAATATTTAATTAAGCCTGCTATGACCTGATAGTCAAATACTAGCCATCTTTCAGGCAAACAGCGAGTGTACAAGAAGGAACTGCAGATGCTGGAAGATCGAAGGTACACAAAAATGCTGGAGAAACTCAGCGGGTGCAGCAGCATCTATGGAGCGAAGGAAATAGGCGACGTTTCGGGCCGAAATCCTTCTTCAGACTGAAGAACCTCATTTTGCACTGGTGTATCGAGAGGAATATTTGGGTAACAGCGGTCTATCTACGAGGTAGATATAACACGGTGACAGATGCTGGTTCACGAATGTTTAATAACAACACAGAATGGATGTTGAATCGGGCAGTATTTAACGAAATAACTACACGATTCGGCATACCAAATAATCATCTGTTTGCTTCTAGACTAAACCATCAGTTACCCAGATATGTGTCCTGCGAGCTGGATCCAGAAGCAAAGGCAGTGAATGCTTTCTCCCTCAATTGGGGAGGAATGTTTATGTATGCTTTCCGCCAATTTGTCTCACAAACCGATGCTTGACCGAAATCAAGCAAGACTAAGCCACAGGCATATTGGTAGTACCAGATTGGCCTACTCAAGCCTGGTTCCCAACATGTTTTGGGAACTATAGTCCAGCCAGCTATGGCTGTACCGAAGAGGAGGAACCTTCTAGTGAGCCCAGTTACAGGGAGTAATCATCCACTACATGAACGTATTAACTGTTTGGTCTGCAGATTCTGAGGAGGCCATTTCAAGGCATAGGACTGCCCGAACAAATACAACACAGTTCGGATAACGGATGTCTTGGAGTTCCTATCAACTCTGTACTATAACTATAAACAGAGTTATAGCGCAAACTATAGTGCCAGAGGGGCACTCTCCTCCTATCTGATGCTGGAAGCAGGGCACGGGTCGATAGGAACGCACCCCTTTACAACAAAATTCATGAAGGGAATTTACAATATAATACCTCCAAGGCCAAGGTACACGGACACATGGGATGTGAGCGTGATACTTACCATACTTTGACAGTGGGGACCGCCTATAACTAACCCTGAAGGTGGTATGCTGACAAAGAGTCCAGGCACTGCAAAAACTACGGCTGGACTACATGACCACCAATATGAACAACATAACATTTGTAATCAGGAACCTGATAAAACAGAGCAGGCCAGGAATGCCAGGGGTGAAGATCCAGTTCTTGGCATATCCAAAGGACCAACGGTTGTGTGTGTGGTAACATACTGACACCACTATCTGAGAGTTACGGAGAACCTCAGAGACTCAGAACAATCGGTCCTCATCAGCTATAAAAAAACCACACCAGAAGGTGTCAACTCAAACCATCTCCAGATGATCAAAGGAGGTAATGGCGGTAGCAGGAGTGAACATGTATATGGTTAAATCTCACTCCACCAGGGCTGCATCTACGTCGGCAGCAAGAGCTATGGACGTGCCCCTTGACGACATCCTAGTGGCTGCTGGATGGACGAATGAAATAACGGTCCACCGGTTTTATAACAAACCCATAACCGGACAGGGTGTGTTTGCACGTACCATTTTAAGTTATGTCCCTTAGTTTCCCCCCAAGGTTGGGAGGGGTAACTATTTAAAAAAAAAGTTTCTTTCATTTAAAGCATCAGTGTCTTTACTTAACTACGTAATGTCTGAATGCTTTATTGATTACACGCATCCATGTCAATCCATTCTGTGTGTGACGCCTGGATTCGTAACCGGCGTAAAATCACAGAGGTATGAAATCTTCACGTAGTCACTCACGTGACTCCGAAGTAAAATAGTAAGATTAAACGAGAACTTACCAGTTTGAAGTTTGATCTTGATTTTATGCAGAGTTAAGATGAGCGATTACGTGCCCACCGCTCCCACTCTCATACTATCAAGGTCATATGGAAGTTCTACTTTCTTCACAATCTTACTATTCTCAGGTCTTATTTTTATCTGCGATTTAACACCGCTGCTTTGAAGATTGACGCGCACGCGGACGGACGGCCCTTCTTCACGTAATCGCTCATCGTAACTCCTCATAAAATCAAGATCAAACTTCAAACTGGTAAGTTCTCGTTTAACCTTTCTATTAGCGGGCAAAATTAGGGCACATGGTATTGTGGGTATAGTCCTGACATGGATAGAGAAATGGTTGGCAGACAGGAAGCAAAGAGTAGGGATTAACCGGCCCCTTTCTGAGTGGCAGGCAGTGACTAGTGGGGTACCGCAAGGCTCGGTGTTGGGACCGCAGCTATTTTCAATATACATCAATGATTTGGATGAAGGGATTCAAAGTAACATTAGCAAATTTGCAGATGGCACAAAACTGGGTGGCAGTGTGATCTGTGAGGAGGATGCTATGAGAATGCAGGTGACTTGGACAGGTTGGGGGAGTGGGCAGATGCATGGCAGATTACGTTTAATGCGGATACATGTGAGGTTATCGACTTTAGTAGCAAAAACAGGAAGGCAAATTACTATCTAAATGGCGTCAAGTTGGGAAAAGGGTAAGAACAACGGGATCTGGGGGTCCTTGTTCATCAGTCTATGAAAGTAAACATGTAGCTACTGCAGGCAGTGAAGAAAGCGAATGGCATGTTGGCCTTTATAACAGGAGGATTCGAATATAGGAGCAAAGAAGTCCTTCTGCAGTTGTACAGAACACTAGTGAGACCACACCTGGAGTATTGTGTGCAGTTTTGGTCCCCTAATTTGAGGAAGGACATTCTTGCTATTGAGAGAGTCCAGCGTAGGTTTACAAGGTTAATTCCCGGGATGGCGGGACATATGCTGAGAGAATGGAGCAACTGGGCTTGTACACTCTGTAGTTTAGAAGGACGAGAGGGTATTTGGGAAAATGGGCTGAAAGATGGCAGATGGAGTTTAATGCTGATAAATGTGAGGTGTTACACCTTGGCAGGACAAATCAAAATAGGCCGTACATGATAAATGGTAGGGAATTGAAGAATACAGTTGAACAGAGGGATCTGGGAATAACCGTGCATAGTTCCTTGAAGGTGGAATCTCATATATATAGGGTGGTAAATAAAGCTTTTGGTATGCTAGCCTTTATAAATCAGAGCATTGAGTATAGAAGCTGGGATGTAATGTTAAAATTGAACAAGGCATTTGTGAGACCAAATCTGGAGTATGGTGTACAATTTTGGTCGCCCAATTATAGGAAGGATGTCAACAAAATAGAGAGAGTACAGAGGAGATTTACTAGAATGTTGCCTGGGTTTCAACAACTAAGTTACAGAGATAGGTTGAATAAGTTAGGTCTTTATTCTCTGGAGCGCAGAAGGTTAAGGGGGGACTTGATAGAGGTCTTTCAAATGATGAGAGGGATAGACAGAGTTGATGTGATCAAGCTTTTCCCTTTGAGAATAGGGAAGATTCAAACAAGAGGACATGACTTCAGAATTAAGGGACAGAAGTTTAGGGGTAACATGAGGGGGAACTGCTTTACTCAGAGAGTGGT
>NW_022630089.1:449739-494739 GCF_010909765.2 Amblyraja radiata | reverse complement strand
GTGCAATATTCCGTTTTCAGTTTCTGGCAACAAATGGCTATAAATCTATCAAAGGTGAAAGCTACGGTGAACCAGACAGACCAATCCAGGGCTATACGAGAAAGACGACTCTTACTCTGCACACATAGGAGATATTCACAAAACTGACAGGGACATAATAATTATTGATCCGATATAAAATGGCCTCGGTGATAATGACCAGTAGATCCGCCGTTGCCATGGCCACCAGGTAGCGAGTGGTGCAGGTGGAGAGGCCGCACATTCCACGGGACAATATCAGCATCGCCAATAAATTCACTGCCAATAAGAAAGGACAACATGGATAACCGAACAGCTATATTTTCTGGGTCAGAAAACGTACTGTATTTTATCAACTAGATTATATGCATTTGCGAAGCCGACCGACGGGAAGGGTATCATTAAATTTGATCGCGTGGAGAAGAGATTCACACTGTCATTACCTGGGCTTGCAATATATACGGAGAGTGTTGATAGACAGGAAGCTTTTTCTTTAAAGTGCAAAATGTTGAGAGTTGACGTTATTGGAATGTGCTAGATAATGATGGGAATCGATGATGAAACGTTTTCATGTTTTCTCTGGTTAGAACAAAATATAACTAAGCAGCATGGACTTAGGTTCAGAGGATGGAGATGTAAGGGGACCGTTAGAAGTACCATACAGGTGTGTAAAATCATGAGAGGAATAGAACGGGTAGACATACATGGTCTCTTGCTCAGAATAAAGGAATCGAGCACCAGAGGACAAAGGTTTAAGCTGAGTGGGGGTGGGGGGGGGGGTTTATAAAAAAAATTGAGGTGGTAAACATTTCACAAGTGGGTGAATGGAACGAGATGCCGACGGTGGCATCGTAAAGTTTCAGAAACATTTGGACAGGTACGTAAGTAGGACAGGTTGAGAAGGATATGGGCCAAACGCAGGTAGGTGGAACTAGTAGAGATAGATGAAAAATGTTGATCGGTGTGAGCAAAAGGACATGTTTATACACTTTATGACCTTCAACGACTCAATGATCCAGAGTCAGTGCCAGTGATAGATGCCTGTATGTCCATTTAATCCTTTCTAATTTGTAACACATTCGACCCTTTTCTTGGTGTGGTCCCGCACAATGACAAGAGAGCCAACAACGTCCTTCAAGTAAAACTTTAGAATAGCCAACCCCCCACCAAGTTCTGGTAAACAGTGCAAAATGTGCCAGTAAATGCAACGCCAATATCGTCCTGGCTGCCTTGTGTTGTACACAGATATTTATCAACTGGAGTTAACGTGATGATAGAAGGATGGCAGGATGCAGCATATGTGCAGGAACGATATCGCCGATCCCCATTTTACACAACGATCGCCGATGGCGGAGTTATCATTGAACAAAACACAGGAAACTCGACGCGACATACAAAAATACAGCTCAAAACAGGGAGTTAGTGCACTCGCTTACCTGGAACTCAAATGCAGGCGATGAGCACATAAACTATTTTCTCGATAATATAATACTCTTCAAGCATATCCTCTTTTTACCGGAGACTCATGGTCCCTTTATGTCATCGGTAAACGCCTCGGATGCGAATTAAATTTGATGCGACACGGGCGCGGTGTAATTTATACCCTTTGCAACCTCCATTAGGGGCAGGATTCTAGGCTAATAAACACTGATTCCCAAAATAGTAGAAAACACATGACGCCATCCCAAGTATATTTCTGGCGTACCAGATGACGTCTAGGTCAGGGATTCAGTTAGAAGCTACAAAGAGTGTTCATCTCGTCATATCAATGGATCAAATTGGTGGCGGTATTCATCCGTTTTGGGAATTTCTTGCACCTATCGTAGGCACATCTGCCTTTCTCAATCTGGCCATGTGCTCATTGCTTCAAACATCGGGAGGAAGATACAGGAGCCTGAAAGCCGTGACCATCAAGTTCAAGAACAGCTTCTTACCAAAGACCATCAGGCTGTTGAACATTGCACAACACTAAACTCCGCAATTATGACCGCCCGTGGACGTTGTGGATCATGACCGTTAACTATTTTTACAGTTAATGATTTACTCCATTTGTTCTCCTTAAAAAATATTTGTTCTTCTTAAAAAAATAAAAAATAGTAAATCATTGTTGCCCATCCAGTTTAATATAATCTTTGCGTCCAGGAGAGTGACTAATACTGAACACAATACTGGGCCCGGGACCGTTGGAGACAGCGGAGGAGGGTCAGGGCGGTGAGTACTTAAATCGGGCACGGGGCTTGTTTTCACAGAGGCCCGGGACCGTTGGAGACAGCGGAGGAGGGATCAGGGCGGTGAGTACTTAAATCGGGCACGGGGCTTGTTTTCACAGAGGCCCGGGACCGTTGGAGACAGCTGGAGGAGGGTCAGGGCGGTGAGTACTTAAATCGGGCACGGGGCTTGTTTTCACAGAGGCCCGGGACCGTTGGAGACAGTGGAGGAGGTCAGGGCGGTGAGTACTTAAATCGGGCACGGGGCTTGTTTTCACAGAGGCCCGGGACCGTTGGAGACAGCTGGAGGAGGATCAGGGCGGTGAGTACTTAAATCGGGCACGGGGCTTGTTTTCACAGAGGCCCGGGACCGTTGGAGACAGTGGAGGAGGGTCAGGGCGGTGAGTACTTAAATCGGGCACGGGGCTTGTTTTCACAGAGGCCCGGGACCGTTGGAGACAGTGGAGGAGGGTCAGGGCGGTGAGTACTTAAATCGGGGCACGGGGCTTGTTTTCACAGAGGCCCTGGACCGTTGGAGACAGTGGAGGAGGGTCAGGGCGGTGAGTACTTAAATCGGGCACGGGGCTTGTTTTCACAGAGGCCCGGGACCGTTGGAGACAGTGGAGGAGGATCAGGGCGGTGAGTACTTAAATCGGGCACGGGGCTTGTTTTCACAGAGGCCCTGGACCGTTGGAGACAGTGGAGGAGGGTCAGGGCGGTGAGTACTTAAATCGGGCACGGGGCTTGTTTTCACAGAGGCCCGGGACCGTTGGAGACAGTGGAGGAGGATCAGGGCGGTGAGTACTTAAATCGGGCACGGGGCTTGTTTTCACAGAGGCCCGGGACCGTTGGAGCGAGTGGAGGAGGGTCAGGGCTTTTACCAAAGTCTGTAACGTTCCACACTCCACAGGGAGGGTTTCTGGTGGAAGCCGCTGATTGGTGGAAGCAGACTAGAGGAAGCAGCTGATTGGGTGCAACCTCAGGTACAGTTTAAAGGGCAAGAGAGAGCAGCTGTTTGTGTCAGATACCTGCTGATTTCTCCCAGCAGTTTCTATTGTATTATACTGGTATCGGATCCAGGGTAAGGCGAGAGAATGACAGTCAGAGCAGTGTACTGTTCTGGATGTCAGATGTGGGAGGTCATGGTGGTGGATGGCCCTCCAGACGTCCACATCTGCACCAGGTGCAGAGAGATGGGGCTCCTAAGGGACCGTATTATGTTCCTGGAGCTGCAGCTCGATGACCTGTGTCTGGTCAGGGAGAGTGACGAGGTCATAGAGGGGAGTTATAGGGAGGTGGTCACTCCAAAACCACAGGAGAGAGACATGTGGGTCACGCTAAGGAAGGGCAAGGGGCAGAGGCAGGAACGAGGGAGTACTCCAATGTCGGTACACCTTGCAAATAAGTACTCCTGTTTGAGTACGGATGAGGATGACAGCCTACCCGGGGGTAGCGACAGCGGACGGGCCTCCAGCACAGAGACCGGCCCTGTTGCTCCGAAAGGTAGGGAAAAAAAGAAGAGGGCAATAGTAATTGGGGACTCTATTGTTAGGGGGTCGGATAGGCGTGTCTGTGGACGCAGTCAGGAGACCAGGATGGTGGTCTGCCTCCCTGGTGCCAAGGTCTCGGACGTGTCTCAACGCATCCAAGAGATCCTGAAATCAGAGGGAGAGGAGCCTGAGGTCGTGGTACATATTGGTACAAATGACATAGGTAAAAAAAGTGAAGAGGTCTTGAAGGGAGGATTTAGGGTGTTGGGAGGAGAGTTAAGGAAAAGGACCAAAAGGGTAAAAATCTCAGGATTACTGCCTGTACCACGCGACAGTGAGAGTAGGAATGGAGCGAGGTGGAGGATAAATGCGTGGCTGAAAGACTGGTGCAGAGGGCTGGGATTCAAGTTTCTGGATCATTGGGACTTCTTTTGGGGAAGGTGGGACCTGTACAGAAAGGATGGGTTGCACTTGAACCCGAGGGGGACCAACATCCTGGCGGGGAAATTTGCAAAGGTCACTGGGGAGACTTTAAACTAGAATGGTTGGGGCGAGGGACTCAAATAGAGAAAGCTAGTAGACAGAATGGGAGGCAGGAAGCAGAAAAGGGAAGCACTCGGACACAAGAGGAGAAAGAAAAAAAAGGAAATAAACAGAGAAGAGACGGGGGGTTTCTTAAATGTGCATATTTTAATGCTAGGAGCATTGTTAAAAAGGTGGATGAGCTTAGAGTCTGGATAGACACCTGGAAGTATGATGTTGTGGCGATCAGTGAAACATGGTTGCAGGAGGGCTGTGATTGGAAACTAAATATTCCAGGATTTCGTTGCTTCAGGTGTGATAGAATTTGAGGGGCAAGAGGTGGTGGTGTTGCATTGCTAGTCAGGGAAGATATTACAGCAGTGCTTTGGCAGGATAGATTGGAGGGCTCGCCTAGGGAGGCTATTTGGGTGGAACTGAGAAGTGGGAAAGGTGTAGCAACACTTATAGGGGTGTATTATAGACCGCCAAATGGGGAACGAGAATTGGAAGAGCAAATATGTAGGGAGATAGCAGATATTAGTAGTAAGCACAAGGTAGTGATTGTGGGAGATTTCAACTTTCCACACATAGACTGGGAAACACATTCTGTAAATGGGCTGGATGGTTTGGAGTTTGTAAAATGTGTGCAGGATAGTTTTTTGCAGCAATACATAGAGGTACCTACTAGAGGAGGGGCAGTGCTGGACCTCCTGTTAGGAACTGAGACGGGACAGGTGGCGGAGGTATGGGTTGGGGAGCACTTCGGGTGCAGTGATCACAATACCATTAGTTTCAATATAATTATGGAGAAGGTCAGAACTGGACCTAGGGTTGAGATTTTTGATTGGAGAAAGGCTAACTTTGATGAGATGCGAGATGATTTAAAAGGAGTGGACTGGGACATTTTGTTTTATGGGAAAGATGTAGAAGAGAAATGGTGGACATTTAAAGGGGAAATTTTAAGAGTACAGAATCTTTATGTTCCTGTTCGGTTGAAAGGAAACAGTAAAAATTGGAAAGAGCCCTGGGTTTCAAGGGAAATTGGACATCTTGTTCGGAAAAAGAGGGAGATCTACAATAATTATAGGCAGCATGAAGTAAATGAGGCGCTTGTGGAGTATAAGGAATGTAAAAAAGAATCTTAAGAAAGAAATTAGAAAAGCTAAAAGAAGATATGAGGTTGCTTTGGCAAGTAAGGTGAAAGTAAATCCAAAGGGTTTCTACAGCTATATTAATAGCAAAAGGATAACGAGGGATAAAATTGGTCCATTGGAGAAACAGAGTGGGCAGCTATCTGCAGAGCCAAAAGAGATGGGGGAGATATTGAACAATTTATTTTCTTCGGTATTCACCAAGGAGAATGATATTGAATTATGTGAGGTAAGGGAAACGAGTAGAGTAGTTATGGATACTATGAGTTTCAAAGTAAAAGAAGTACTGACACTTTTGAAAAATATAAAAGTGGATAAGTCTCCAGGTCCTGACAGGATATTTCCTAGGACATTGAGGGAAGTTAGTGTAGAAATAGCCGGGGCTATGACAGAAATATTTCAAATGTCATTAGAAACGGGAATAGTCCCAGAGGATTGGTGTACTGCGCATGTTGTTCCATTGTTTAAAAAGGGTTCTAAGAGTAAACCTAGCAATTATAGACCTGTTAGTTTGACTTCAGTGGTGGGCAAATTAATGGAAAAGATACTTAGAGATAATATATATAAGCATCTGGATAAACAGGGTCTGATTAGTAACAGTCAACATGGATTTGTGCCTGGAAGGTCATGTTTGACTAATCTTCTTGAATTTTTTGAAGAGGTTACTAGGGAAATTGACGAGGGTAAAGCAGTGGATGTTGTCTATATGAACTTTAGTAAGGCCTTTGACAAGGTTCCTCATGGAAGGTTGGTTAAGAAGGTTAAACTGTTGGGTATAAATGCAGGAATAGCAAGATGGATTCAGCAGTGGCTGAATGGGAGAAGCCAGAGGGTAATGGTGGATGGCTGTTTGTCGGGTTGGAGGCAGGTGACTAGTGGGGTGCCTCAGGGATCTGTGTTGGGTCCTTTGTTGTTTGTCATGTACATCAATGGTCTGGATGAAGGGGTGGTAAATTGGATTAGTAAGTATGCAGATGATACCAAGATAGGGGGTGTTGTGGATAATGAAGAGGATTTCCAAAGTCTACAGAGTGATTTAGGCCATTTGGAAAAATGGGCTGAAAGATGGCAGATGGAGTTTAATGCTGATAAATGTGAGGTGTTACACCTTGGCAGGACAAATCAAAATAGGACGTACATGATAAATGGTAGGGAATTGAAGAATACAGTTGAACAGAGGGATGTGGGAATAACCGTGCATAGTTCCTTGAAGGTGGAATCTCATATAGATAGGGTGGTAAAGAAAGCTTTTGGTATGCTAGCCTTTATAAATCAGAGCATTGAGTATAGAAGCTGGGATGTAATGTTAAAATTGTACAAGGCATTGGTGAGACCAAATCTGGAGTATGGTGTACAATTTTGGTCGCCCAATTATAGGAAGGATGTCAACAAAATAGAGAGAGTACAGAGGAGATTTACTAGAATGTTGCCTGGGTTTCAACAACTAAGTTACAGAGATAGGTTGAATAAGTTAGGTCTTTATTCTCTGGAGCGCAGAAGGTTAAGGGGGGACGTGATAGAGGTCTTTAAAATGATGAGAGGGATAGACAGAGTTGATGTGATCGAGCTTTTCCCTTTGAGAATAGGGAAGATTCAAACAAGAGGACATGACTTCAGAATTAAGGGACAGAAGTTTAGGGGTAACATGAGGGGGAACTTATTTACTCAGAGAGTGGTAGCGGTGTGGAATGAGCTTCCAGTGGAAGTGGTGGCGGCAGGTTCGTTGGTATCATTTAAGAATAAATTGGATAGGCATATGGATGAGAAGGGAATGGAGGGTTATGGTATGAGTGCAGGCAGGTGGGACTAAGGGAAAAAAATTGTTCGGCGCGGACTTGTAGGGCCGAGATGGCCTGTTTCCGTGCTGTAATTGTTATATGGTTATATAATACTGGAAACGCGGCCTCACCTGCGACCTTGTACAACTGTACCATGCTTTTAGCTCAGCTAATAATCTCCAAGGTGCTGAATTCCAAGAAATAAAGTGAGTGAGTGAGTTTGACATTAATCATACACCTTCCCATGCATGGTCAGGGTCCTTCTCTGTCCGATTCCTTAAACAATCTCTGTGCTAATTCAGCCAATTATCAGCTTCTATACAATAATCAGCATCACCCAAAGGCAAGAATATTATCTTAATCCCAACTGGAATTAATTAGATGAATATAAATACCGACCTTCCATGAAAGTCTGGTCCATAATGTAGAATCCAAAGATCGGTGCAGTAATTTCAATACGACCATACAGCATGAAACCCGGTACTTTGGTCAAACTAAATTCATACCAACCGTTGGTAACACGTTCACCTAATTCTATACTACCCCGCTTTCGCACCCACTCCCTACACATTAGGGGAAAAACAGAGAGGTCATTTAATCTCCAACCCCGCATATGTTTGAGACGTGGCGTCAAACGGAAGTACACAGAGAACCGTCACAGGGCGAACATGCAAATTCACAAACACAGTACCTGCGGTCAAGATCGAACCCAGGTCTCTGCCGCTGTGAGGATGCAGGTCTACCAGTCGCGCCACTGTGCCGCCCATAATTTCGGACACAGACGTAAGCAGATCCTCGGGGTGATTCCATAAACAAAGAGAACAAAGCTAGTTTTATTCAACACCGCAGCAGAGGAATGCAGGTGTGAAACGAAACGCCTGCGCAATAAACCTCGAGCACGAGCGGTGCAGCATCTGTACACACCGTTTGGCCCAGGACGATGCTCAGTGAATTGAGCAGATTGAATAGTGCTGAAGAAAAAATCAGTTATTGATCATAAGCTCATAAGTGATTGGTGGAATTAGGCCATTAGGACCATCAGGTCTACTCACTCCAACCCCCATTTTCCTGCTTTCTCCCCATAATCACTGACACATGTACTAATCAAAAATCCATCTATCTCTGCCTTAAAAATATCCACTGACCTGCCTCTGAAGCATTCTGTGGCAAATAATTCCACAAATTCACGACTGACCAAAGACATTTCTCCTCATCTCTTTCCTTAAACGTCCTTTAATTCCGAGGCTACGATCTCTAGTTCTAGACTCTCCCACTCCTGGACCATCCTCTCCACATTCACTCGATCCAAGCCTTTCACTATTCTGTATGTTTCAATAGGTCCATTACATTTCCCCAAACACTAGCGGGTACAGGCCCAGTGCCGACATAAGCTCATCATAGGTTAGTAACATAGGAACATAGAAACATTGGTGCAGGAGTAGGCCATTCGGCTCTTCGAGCCTGCAACGCCATTCAATATGATCATGGCTGATCATCCATCTCAGTTTCCTCTGCTTGCTTTATCTCCATACCCCTTGATCCCTTTAGCCACAAGGGCCATATCTAACTCCCTCTTAAAGATAGCCAATGAACTGGCCTCAACGACATTCTGTGGCAGAGAATTCCACAGATTCACCACTCTCTGTGTAAAAAATGTTTTTCTCATCTCAGTCCTAAAAGATTTCCCCTTTACCCGTAAGCTGTGACCCCTTGTACTGGACTTCACCAACATCGGGAACAATCTTCCTGCATCTAACCTGTCCAACCCCTTTAGAATTTTGTAAGTTTCTATAAGATATCCCCCTCAATCTTCTAAATCTTCTAAGGTTAACCTACTCATTCCAGTGATCACTCATGTAAATTTCCCCTGGACTCACTCCAGAGCAAGAACATACATCCTCAGATATGTTGCCCAAAATAGTTCACAATATTCTAAATGCGGCCTTACCAGTGCCTTATAGAGTCTCAACATTACATCCCTGTTTTTTTATACAAGCCCTCTTGAAATAAATTCTAGCATTGAGTTTGCATTCTTTACTACCGATTCTACTTACAGATTATATTTTTTGGGAATTCTGCACCAGCACTCCCAAATCCCTTTGCACCTCTGATTTCTGGATTCGCTCTCCATTTAGAAAATAGAAACATAGAAACATAGACACATAGAAAATAGGCGCAGGAGGAGGCCATTCGGCCCTTCGAGCCAGCAACGCCATTGATTGTGATCATGGGAAGCTAAGATCCCGCCCCCCCCCCCCCCCGCCCCCCGGTGCAGGAGCTTGATCGCCCCGACGCCATGCTCTCTCCCCTGGGCACCTGCACGAACTGGCGTTTAAAATCTAACTCCGAGGATTAGATTCAGAGGCAAATTTTCGAGACGACGAAAGAAGGCACAGAAGGCACTTCTCATTGTTCCTGCTCCCTAAGTACTCCCCACTCATTAGACGGGTTAAACCAACTGTGAGGACAGTTAAAGTCTGGTCAGAGGAAGCGGACTTCACACTTCAGCAGTGTTTTGGAAACACTGACTGGAAGGCGTTTGCAGCCCAGGCCACCCTTGACTCCCACACGGACATTGATTCCTACACATCCTCTATTCTGGACTTTATAAACTCCACCATCAATAGTGTCACCTCCCTCAAACAGGTGACCATATTCCCGAATCAGAAGCCATGGATGAACAGCGAGGTCAGGCTGCTGCTGAAAGCACGGGGCACCGCTTTCAGGTCAGGCGATGCTCGAACCTACAGTTCAGCCAGGGCTAACCTGAAGAGGGGCATCAAGAAGGCCAAGCACTGCCATAAGCTCAGGATTGAGGAGTACTTCAACAACAACTCCGACCCCCGACTCATGTGGCAAGGCATCCAGGCCATCACGGCCTACAGATCCTCCAACACCACCCCCACATCCAGCGACGCCTCCTTCCTTGAGGAGCTTAATCACTTCTATGGCCGCTTCGACAGGGACAATCTAGAGACAGCCATCAAGGCTGTGCTACCTGCCGATCACCAACCCCTCACACTCACCCCCTACGACGTATACGTGGCACTGTGTAGGACTAATGCACGTAAAGCTGCTGGCCCTGACGGCATCCCCGGACGCGTGCTCAGGGCCTGTGCTGCGCAGCTGACAGACTTCTGGACTGACATCTTCAACCTGTCACTTGCCCAAGCAGTTGTCCCCACGTGCCTTAAAACCACCTCCATCGTGCCAGTGCCAAAACACTCCACTGCGGCAAGCCTCAACGACTTCCGCCCAGTTGCACTTACCCCCATCATCACCAAGTGCTTCGAGTGGCTGGTCCTGGCACACCTCAAAAGCTGCCTACCCCCCACACTGGATCCCTATCAGTTTGCTTACCGCAAGAACAGGAGTACGGAGGATGCCATCTGAACGGCACTTCACTCCGCCCTCTCCCACCTCGACAACAGAGACACTTACGTAAGAATGCTGATCATCGATTACAGCTGAGCATTCAACACCACTATACCATCAAAACTGATCACCAAACTCGGTAACCTGGGCATCGACCCCTCCCTCTGCAACTGGATACTGGACTTTTTAACCAACAGACCCCAGTCTGTTAGGTTAGACAAGCACACCTCTTCAACCCTCACCCTGAACACCGGCGTTCCACAGGGCTGTTTGCTGAGCCCCCTCCTCTACTCCCTCTTCACCTATGACTGCACACCTGTACATGGTACTAACACCATCATCAAGTAAGCAGATGATACAACGGTGATTGGCCTCATCAGCAACAACGATGAGTCGGCCTACAGGGAGGATGTCCTGCACTTAGCAGCATGGTGCGCTGACAACAACCTGGCCCATGGTGCGCTGACAACAACCTGGTGAACTTCTACCGCTGCACCATCGAGAGCATCCTTACCAACTGCATGTCAGGTCTCGCGTTTGATCTAGTTTCTGTTTCTTATTGGTTTTTAGTATTAGAGTTTGCATTCTTGTTTTATTTTGGTGTCTCACATCTCCTCTTGTTTCAGGTCCCATTTCCTGTCAGGTCGTTTACCCTCATGTGATTGTTGGCCACGCCCTGATGTGTTTCACCTGTGTCTCGTTATCCCCTGCTAGTCTGTTGGCCACGCCCTGATGTGTTTCACCTGTGTCTCGTTATCCCCTGCTAGTCTGTATTTAAGCCTTTTGTGTTTTAGTTCCCATTGCCAGTTCGTTGTGTATGCTACTTGGTATCACCTCGTTCCAGCTCTCGAAATCTTGTGACCTTGTGATCTCGACCTTTGCCTGTATTTTCGACCACTGGTTCTTGCCTGCTCCTATATGGTAATGTTGCCTCTGTTTTGCCTACCTGTGTACTGACTTGGACCGATTAAACGCCGAAGACTGATCTGCCCTGTGTCTGAGCAAGTGTACAAATATATAACCAGCGGCACATGACATAATACAATTATTTTAATACAGCTTCAATTTTAATTTTTAGCTATAGTTTGAAGAAAAGAAAGGAGAAAAAGTGAAATGTGCAAGGATAGAACCCCTAGACTACCAAAGTGGTGTAGCCAAAGCGTGCGTAAATAAAACGAAAGAAGATAGGAATAGAGAAATAAAAAGACAAAATGAGAAAGAGAGAAAAAATGTGGTGTTATACATGCCTCGCATCCCTCCCATCCCATCACCCAACCCGTAATTAGATGTAACTCCAAAGTTGTGTTGTACCATACTATCCTTGTCATAATGGAGAAGGGCAGAACTGGACCTAGGGTTGAGATTTTTGATTGGAGAAAGGCTAACTTTGATGAGATGCGAGATGCTTTAAAAGGAGTGGACTGGGACATTTTGTTTTATGGGAAAGATGTAGAAGAGAAATGGTGGAAATTTAAAGGGGACATTTTAAGAGTACAGAATCTTTATGTTCCTGTTCGGTTGAAAGGAAACAGTAAAAATTGGAAAGAGCCCTGATTTTCAAGGGAAATTGGACATCTTGTTCGGAAAAAAAGGGAGATCTACAATAATTATAGGCAGCATGAAGTAAATGAGATGCTTGTGGAGTATAAGGAATGTAAAAAGAATCTTAAGAAAGAAATTAGAAAAGCTAAAAGAAGATATCAGGTTGCTTTGGCAAGTAAGGTGAAAGTAAATCCAAAGGGTTTCTACAGCTATATTAATAGCAAAAGGATAACGAGGGATAAAATTGGTCCATTGGAGAAACAGAGTGGGCAGCTATCTGCAGAGCCAAAAGAGATGGGGGAGATATTGAACAATTTATTTTCTTCGGTATTCACCAAGGAGAAGGATATTGAATTATGTGAGGTAAGGGAAACGAGTAGAGTAGTTATGGATACTATGAGTTTCAAAGTAAAAGAAGTACTGACACTTTGAAAAAATATAAAAGTGGATAAGTCTCCAGGTCCTGACAGGATATTCCCTAGGACATTGAGGGAAGTTAGTGTAGAAATAGCCGGTGCTATGACAGAAATATTTCAAATGTCATTAGAAACGGGAATAGTCCCAGAGGATTGGCGTACTGCGCATGTTGTTCCATTGTTTAAAAAGGGTTCTAAGAGTAAACCTAGCAATTATAGACCTGTTAGTTTGACTTCAGTGGTGGGCAAATTAATGGAAAAGATACTTAGAGATAATATATATAAGCATCTGGATAAACAGGATCTGATTAGGAACAGTCAACATGGATTTGTGCCTGGAAGGTCATGTTTGACTAATCTTCTTGAATTTTTTGAAGAGGTTACTAGGGAAATTGACGAGGGTAAAGCAGTGGATGTTGTCTATATGGACTTTAGTAAGGCGTTTGACAAGGTTCCTCATGGAAGGTTGGTTAAGAAGGTAAAACTGTTGGGTATAAATGCAGGAATAGCAAGATGGATTCAGCAGTGGCTGAATATGAGAAACCAGAGGGTAATGGTGGATGGTTGTTTGTCGGGTTGAAGGCAGGTGACTAGTGGGGTGCCTCAGGGATCTGTGTTGGGTCCTTTGTTGTTTGTCATGTACATCAATGATCTGGATGAAGGGGTGGTAAATTGGATTAGTAAGTATGCAGATGATACCAAGATAGGGGGTGTTGTGGATAATGAAGAGGATTTCCAAAGTCTACAGAGTGATTTAGGCCATTTGGAAAAATGGGCTGAAAGATGGCAGATGGAGTTTAATGCAGAAAAATGTGAGGTGTTACACCTTGGCAGGACAAATCAAAATAGGACGTACAAGATAAATAGTAGGGAATTGAAGAATACAGTTGAACAGAGGGATCTGGGAATAACCGTGCATAGTTCCTTGAAGGTGGAATCTCAGATAGATAGGGTAGTAAAGAAAGCTTTTGGTATGCTAGCCTTTATAAATCAGAGCATTGAGTATAGAAGCTAGGATGTAATGTTAAAATTGTACAAGGCATTGGTGAGACCAAATCTGGAGTATGGTGTACAATTTTGGTCGCCCAATTATAGGAAGGATGTCAACAAAATAGAGAGAGTACAGAGGAGATTTACTAGAATGTTGCCTGGGTTTCAACAACTAAGTTACAGAGATAGGTTGAATAAGTTAGGTCTTTATTCTCTGGAGCGCAGAAGGTTAAGTGGGGACTGATAGAGGTCTTTAAAATGACGAGAGGGATAGACAGAGTTGATGTGATCAAGCTTTTCCCTTTGAGAATAGGGAAGATTCAAACAAGAGGACATGATTTCAGAATTAAGGGACAGAAGTTTAGGGGTAACATGAGGGGAAACTTCTTTACTCAGAGAGTGGTAGCGGTGTGGAATGAGCTTCCAGTGGAAGTGGTGGCGGCAGGTTCGTTGGTATCATTTAAAAATAAATTGGATAGGCATATGAATGAGAAGGGAATGGAGGGTTATGGTATGAGTGCAGGCAGGTGGGACCAAAGATCTTATAGCAGAGCAAGATAGACCACTCCTCCGAAATCCAATGGACTGACGTGTAGTACGTGACGGAACGTCACGGCCGCCATTTCTTTAAGCGTAAGGGAGGGAGAGATCGAGAGAAGAGTGTTTGGGAAAATGTAGTGGACCTAATGAAACATACAGAATAGTGAAAGGCTTGGGTAGAGTGAATGTGGAGAGAATGTTTCCAGCAGTGGGCGGGTCTAGAACTAGAGGTCACAGCTTCAGAATTAAAGGACGTTTAAGGAAAGGGAAGAGGAGAAATGTCTTAACTCAGTCGTGAAGTCTTCAGAGGCAAGTCAGTGGATATTTTTAAGGCAGAGATAGATGGATTTTTGATTAGTACATGTGTCAGTGATTATGGGGAGAAGGCAGGAAAATGGGGGACGGAGGGAGTAGACCTGATGGTCCTAATGGCCTAATTCCACTCCAATCAATCATGACTTTATGATCAATAGCTGATTTTTCTTCTTCAGCACTCTTCAATCTACTGAATTCACTGAGTATCGCCCTGGGCCAAACGGTGTGTACCGATGCTGTACCGCTCGTGCTCGAGGTTTATTGCGCTGGCGGTTCGTTTCATACCTGCATTCCTCTGCTGCGGTGTTGAATAAAACTAGCTTTGTTCTCGTTGTTTATGGAATAATCCCGTGGATCTACTTGTGCATGTGTCCGAAATTAAGGGCGGTACAGTGGCGCAACTGGTAGAGCTGCATCCTCACAGCGGCAGAGACCTGGGTTTGATTTTGACAGCAGGTACTGTGTTTGTGAAGTTTGCATGTTCGCCCTGTGACGATTCTCTGTGTGCTTCCGTTTGACGCCACGTCTCAAACATATGCGGGGTTGGAGATTAAATGACCTCTCTGTATTTTCCTTAATGTGTAGGGAGTGGATGCGAAAGCGGGATATTATAAAAATTAGTGTGAACGTGTTACCAACGGTTGGTATGAACTTAGTTTGACCAAAGTACCGGGTGTCATGCTGTATGGTCGTATTGAAATTACTGCACTGATTTTTGGATTCTAGATTCTGGACCAGACTTTCATGGAAGGTCGGTATTTATATTCATCTAATTAATTCCAGTTGGAATTAAGATACTATACTTGCCTTTGGGTGATGCTGATTATTGTATTGAAGCTGTTAGTTGGCTGAATTAGCACAGAGATTATTTAAGGAATCGGACAGAGAAGGACCCTGACCATGCATGAGAAGGTGTATGATTAATGTCAAACTCTCTCACTCACTTTATCTCTTGGAGTTCAGCACTTTGGAGATTATTAGCTGGCTAAAAGCATGGTACAGTTGTACAAGGTCGCTGGTGAGGCCGCGTTTCGAGTATTGTGTTCAGTATTAGTCAGTCTTTTGAACGCAAAGATCATTTAAAACTGAATGTGCAACAATGATTTACTATTTTTAATTTTTTTAAGAAGAACAAATATTTTTTAAGAAGAACAAATGCTGTAAATCATTAACTGTAAAAATAGGTAACGGTCATGTTCCACAAGGTCCACGGGCGATCATAATTGCGGAGTTTAGTGTTGTGCAATGTTCAACAACCTGATGGTCTTTGGTAAGAAGCTGTTCTTGAACTTGATGATCACGATTTTCAGGCTCCTGTACCTTCCTCCCGATGTTTGAAGCAATGAGCACATGGCCAGGGTGAGAAAGGCAGATGGGCCTACGATAGGTGCAAGACATTCCCAAAACGGATGAATACCGCCAACAATTTGACCCATTGATATGACGAGATCAACACCCCTTGTCGCTTCTAACTGAATCATTGACCTACCCGTCATCTGCCACGCCATGAAATTACCTGCAATGTCGTCATGTGTGTTTTACTATTTTAGGAATCATTGTTTATTAGTCTTGAATCCTGTCCCAATGGAGGTTGCAAATGGTATAAATTATACCGCGCCCGGTCGCATCAAATTTAATTCGCATCCGAAACGTTTACCGATGACACAACGGGGCCCCGAGTCTCCAGTAGAAAGAGGATATGCTCGAAGAATATTATAGTATCGAGAAAATAGTTTATGTGCTCATCGCCTGCATTGGAGTTCCAGGTGAGCGAGTGTAATGATTTCCTGTTTCGAGCTGTATTTTTGTATGTCGCGGCGAGTTTCCCATGTTATGTTCAATGATAATTCCGCCATCGGCGATCGTTGTGGAAAATGGGGATCGGTGATTTCTGCATTCTGCCTTCCTTTTATCATCACGTTAACTCCAGTTGATAAAAACTCTTGTGTGCAGCACAAGGCAGCCTGGGTGATAGTAGTGTTGCATTCAATGGTACATTTTGCTCTGTTTTCCAGAACTTGGTGAGGGGTGGGGAGGGGCTATTCTGAAGTTTTACTTGCAGAAGGACGTTATGGGCGCTCTTAATATCTGTGCGAAATGATTACCCCCTCGGTTTCCTATTAAATCCCCCCCCCCCCACGATTCCCCTATACTGAGCAAGAGACCATGTGTGTCCCCGAACTATTCCTCTCATGGTTTTATACACCTGTATGTTACTTCTAACATTCCCTTTACATCTCCATCCTCTGAACCTCACTCCATGCTGCTTAGTTATATTTTGCTCTAACCTGGGAAAACAGGAACACCTTTCACTTCATCCATTCCCATCATGGTCTTGTACATTCCAATAACGTCAACTCTCAGCCTTTTGCACTTCAAAGAAAAAGATTCCTGTCTATAAACACTCTCCGTATATACTAAGTTTGCAAGCCCAGGTAATAACAGTGTGAATCACTTATCCACGCGATCACATTTAATGATATCCTTCCCGTCGGTCGGCTTCCACAAATGCATGTCATCTAGTTGATAAAATACAGTACGTTTTCTGACCCTGAAAATATAGCTGTTCGGTAACCCATTTTGTCCTTTCTTATTGTCAGTGAATGTATTGGCGATGCTGATACTGTCCCGGGGAATGTGCGGCCTCTCCACCTGCACCACTCGCTACCTGGTGGCCATGGCAACGGCGGATCTACTGGTCATTATCACCGAGGTCATTTTACATCGGATCAATAATTATTATTTCCCTGTGAGTTTTCTGAATATCACACCTGTGTGCAGAGTAAGAGTCATCTTGTCCCGTATAGCCCTGGATTGGTCTGTCTGGTTCACTGTGGCTTTCACCTTTGATCGATTTATCGCCATTTGTTGCCAGAAACTAAAAACGAAATATTGCACCGGTAAAACCGCGGCAGTGACTCTATCAACAATTGGCTTTCTACTATGTCTGAAAAACATCCCCTTCTACTTCCCACTCGAACCTGGGGAATACATCGACAGTGTGCCGTGGTTTGTTGTAATAAAACAAAGTTATTACACTGAGCCTGGGTGGGTGGCATTTGACTGGTTCGATACAATTTTAACTCCGCTCCTACCTTTCGCTGTAATCCTGCTGCTCAATACTCTTACAGTTCGGCACATTTTAGTGGCCAGTCGGGTCCGTAAGTGGTTGAGGGGTCAAAGCAAAGGGGAGAAACACAGAGACACTGAGATGGAGAGCAGGAGGAGGTCTGTGGTTTTACTCTTCACCCTCTCGGGTAACTTCATCCTCCTGTGGCTAACGCCAGTCGCACAATTCGTCTATTATCAGATAACAGGAACAGGAGGAGACTGGAATGATTCCGAATATATATTTTATGAAGTCGGATATTTGCTGAGTAATTTCAGCAGCTGCACAAACACATTTATCTACGCGGCGACACAGTCTAAGTTCAGGGAGCAGGTAAAGGGCGTAGTGAAATATCCGATCATCGCGGTGCTCCGCCTAATTTATAAATCGACACATTGAGCGAAATCCAGTGGCTTTCAAAGTCTTTCTGGTCGAGGCACCAGTTCCTAAAGCCTCTGTCTCGGCTATGGATTGCCCTATCCGCAGGCATTTCCTGAACATCCATCAAGTGAAATCAGTTCGTCGGTCGCTCGTGTGTCGTTCCAAAGGTTTTAACCATG
Organism: Amblyraja radiata; assembly: GCF_010909765.2. NCBI lineage: Eukaryota > Metazoa > Chordata > Chondrichthyes > Rajiformes > Rajidae > Amblyraja > Amblyraja radiata. Next base: position 476,726 of record NW_022630089.1, on the reverse strand, counting down.
TTTCCACAATGGCTGCAGTCAATAACTCTTCGCTTTCAAAGCCAAGGGTTCCCAGTATCCAATTGCACGCTGAGTTGACTATCGTGGCAGATTATTATATCGTTCAAGGAATTGCTCCCTCTAGCCACTGGGAGAAGACGCGGGGTAAGGAGATGGTGTCGTTTTATGCATGGAAGCTCTCCACGAGACATTCAAAGCCGTCGAAAGATAAATCATTAAAAACACAGTCTCTTGATTAATAATTTCTTTATTGTCGAAGTAAAACAGTAATGCCCCTGTCCCACTTAGGAAACCTGAACGGAAACCTCTTGAGACTTTGTGCCCCACCGAAGTTTTCCGTGCGGTTCACGGAGTTTTTTGCCAGTCTCCCTACCTGATTCCACTACCTGCAACCTCCGGCAACCACCTGCAACCTCCGGCAACCACCTGCAACCTCCGGTGGTCCATTGATCCATCTCTTTTTTATTTATTTTCTCTTTAGTCTTTATTGGTTTTATGTATACACAAATAAAACACAAATATGACAATGAAACATACAACGATGCAGTGAAACGTACAACAGTGCGTTTACAATTAATGATGCAGTATACGTAACTATTTTCTTATTAAAACATTTTCCAATAACTTACATTATTGTCAATAAAATTATACAGTGTTGATGTCTTTATTTCTATACCTAATCCATTTCCCCAATTTCTGTTAAACTCGTCTTCTTTCACTCTTAGAGAATATGTCATTTTCTCCATGACAAATATTTCCTATACTATGTCTAACCATTATCTACGTCTGGGTGTGTCCGCTGCAAGCCAGTTTCTTGTCATGGCCTTTCTGCCAGATGTTAACCAAATATTGATCTTCCTTCAGCACCACTGTATTTCTGTTACCCAGGTATAAAATGGGTCACTTCTCAGAGACTATATATCCTAATACCTCCTTTAATACTGAATTCATTCTGTCCCAGAATGGTTCTATTTTTGGGCAACTCCAGAAGATATGTGCATGATTTGCGATTGTTTGGCCACATTGCCTCCAGCATGTTTGCTGCATTAGAATTTGATTGCTTTGTATGTTAGGCGTAATAAAGAAATAAATCAAATGTTTCCAGTTAAATTCTCTCAATTTTTGTGAATTAGTGGATATCTATAGTGTTACACACATATTATGCCATTCTTCTTCTGAGATTGTGATGTTCAATTCCTTTTCCCACTTAAATTTTACATACAATGTAGTTTTAGCTTGACATTCCATTACACTATGATAACGTTTAAAAATAATCCATGATGTTTTTTGATGATACGCATTAACTATCACTTTTACCACTGGATTATTTTCTTCTAGTGCCTCACTTTTTACTTTTTTATTCTAATAATCTCCAGTTGGAGATATCTAAATAAGTCTTGGTTCCGAAGTCCAAATCTATCATTCAAATCTTGAAAACTTCTTAGGTCTCCATTTTCAGTAACAGTACAAAATGCAGTCATTCCTTTCTTCATCCACTCTTTAAATGTTGAGTCATCCATCCCTGGTTTAAATTCATTATCCAAAGCTATCCATCTGAAACCCTTTTGTCATTTATTCAGTTTAAGTTGTCTGGTAAGAGTGAACCAATGTTTCAAAAGCAAATGTCGTTATTGGATCGATTATACTCCTGATATGTCCAGGAAGCGCTTTTTCTCCCAAGAATGTTTGGATGTGGAAGTCAGGGATATATGTCTCAATCTCTTTCCACCTAGCTATATAGCTGTCCTCACACCAATTAATTAGTGGTCGAAATAAAATGGATGAAGGGGTGCCAGTGGATGTAGTGTATCTAGACTATCAGAAAGCCTTTGATAAGGTCCCGCACGGGAGACTGGTGACTAAAATTAGAGCACATGGAATTGGGGGTAGGGTGTTGACATGGATAGAAAATTGGTTTGCAGACCGGAAGGAAAGAGTAGGAGTGAACGGGTCATTTTCTGAATGGCATGCAGTGGCGAGTGGAGTGCCGCAAGGCTCGGTGTTGGGGCTGCAACTGTTTACCATATATATTAATGATTTGGAAGAGGGAATTAGGAGCAACAGTAACAAGTCTGCGGATGACACAAAGCTGGGTGGCAGTGTGAACTGTGAAGAAGATGTTAGGACGTTTCAGGGTGACCTGGACATGTTGAGTGAGTGGGCAGATGCGTGGCAGATGCAGTATAATATAGATAAATGTGAGGTTATCCATTTTGGCGGCAAAAACAAGGGGGCAGATTATTATCTCAGTAGGGTTAGGTTAGGCAAGGGGGAGGTGCAGCGAGACCTGGGCGTCCTTGTACACCGGTCACTGAAAGTTGGCTTAGAGGTACAGCAGGCAGTGAAGAAATCTAATGGAATGTTGAAATTCATAACAAGAGGATTTCAGTATAGGATTAAAGAGGTTCATCTGCAGTTGTATAGGGCTCTGGTGAGACCACATCTAGAGTATTGTGTATAGTTTTGGTCTCCTAATTTGAGGAAGGACATCCTTGTGATTGAGGCAGTGCAGCGTAGGTTCACGAGATTGATCCCTGGGATGGCGGGACTGTCATATGAGGAAAGTTTGAAAAGGCTAGGGTTGTATTCACTGGAGTTTAAAAGGATGAGGGGGGATCTTATAGAAACATATAACATTATAAAAGGACTGGGCAAGCTAGATGCAGGAAAAAGTGTTCCCAATGTTGGGCGAGTCCAGAACCGGGGGTCACAGTCTTAGAATAAAGGGGATGTCTGAGGTGAGAAAATACTTTTTCACCCAGAGAGTTGGGAAGTTATGGAAGTGCCTGCCACAGAGGGCTGTGGAGGCCGTCACTGGATGGATTTAAGAGGGAGTTAGATAGAGCTCTAGGGGCTAATGGAGTCAAGGGATATGGAGAGAAGGCAGGCACGGGTTATTGATACGGGCTGATCAGCCATGATCACAATGAATGGCGTTGCTGGCTCGAAGGGCCGAATGGCCTCCTCCTGCACATATTTCTACGTTTCTATGTTTCTATGAAGTTGGGCTGCACAGAAATATATCCTAAAATTTGGAAGTGCCATTCCACCTTTGTCCTTTGGCAACTGGAGTATAGTGTGTCGAGTGTAGCCTTATTTCCTCCCCAAATAAATCTAGATATTAATGTATCCCATTCCGTGAATTGTTTTGATGGTATCTCTATTGGTAGATCTATCTCTTATTGCTTAAGAAGCGATCTGCTGTCAGTCCTCTGGAAGCTTCATCCGCATGATTTTCTTTTATGTTAACATATTTCCATTGTGACACATCAGTAGCTCCCAATGTTCTTTCCATTGGCAAATAGTTTTTGTCCAAATACAACGCTCTTGCTCTATCATCTGGTGGAATGCCTTTCAATACAACACGCCTGTTGCTGATCCACTTGGAAAGCGTGAACCCTCCCTTATTGTAGAGGGAAGTCAGATGTTTTACCATTTGAATTACTTCCTGCTCAGGTAGACGTGGATTTTAAGCAAACATCCACATAGAAATTATTCTTAAAAGTGGTTATCACTTCTTCTGAAAATTGAACGTTATTGTCCTCTGCGGCCTTCTTTAATGCAAACGTCGCACAACTTGGTGATGACACTGCTCCAAAGAGATGTGCCTTCATCCGGTATTCACCAAGATCTTGTTGTACATCCCCTTCAGGCCACCATAAGAATCGTAGGGAATCAATGTGTTTTTTTGATACTTTGAGGAAGGACATTCTTGCCAGAGAGGTAGTACAGAGAAGGTTCACCAGACTGATTCCTGGGATGTCAGGACTTTCATATGAAGAAAGATTGGATAGACTCGGCTTGTACTCGCTAGAATATAGAAGATTGAGGGGGGATCTTATAGAAACTTACATATGTCTTAAGGGATTGGACAGGCTAGATGCAGGAAGATTGTTCCCGATGTTGGGGAAGTCCAGAACAAGGGGTCACAGTTTAAGGATAAGGGGGACATCTTTTAGGACTGAGTTGAGAAAAACATTTTTTACACAGAGAGTGGTGAATCTCTGGAATTCTGTGCCACATAATGTAGTTTAGGCCAGTTCATTTACTATATTTAAGAGGGAGTTAGATGTGGCCCTTGTGGCTAAAGGGATCAGGGGGTATGGAGAGAAGGCAGGTACAGGATACTGAGTTGGATGATCAGCCTTGATCATATTGAATGGCGGTGCAGGCTCGAAGGGCCTATTAAAAAAAAAAGAAAAGAAACATCGCTCTGACATCAGCCATCAAATCATTGGTTCTTGTCTGAATTTAGTGTGAACAATGAGTGAGTTAGTAACGTCTGGACCTTGCAGTAGTTGATAGTTAAGTGATGTTCCTTTGAAGACTGGGTCGTGACCCGACTGCCGTGCAACATCCCTGTACACAATAAGAACAATGTATGAAGCCAATTATCCTACAAACCTGTCCGTCATTGGAGAATGGGCGGAAACCGGAATTTCTGGAGAAAACCGACGAAGATCACGGGGAGAATGTACAAACGTCGTGGAGACAGTACCCGGAGTGAGGATCGAACTGGATCTCTGGGACTGTATCGCAGCTACTCTACTGCCGCGCCACCATGCCGAAATTCATGCAAACAACATCTCTTATATATCTGCAAATAATCCACATCCCTCCCTGTGGGAGCGAAGTTTGTACTATACCCGTTCCCGATATCTGACTCTACTCAGACAGGCACAGACACAAAATAAAGCAGCAGGTGAGTCTATCGAACAAATCGGTTTATAGGCTTTACCGATGTCTATCGTGGAACAGCGTGAGCACGTTCAAACAGTTTCAGTAAGTTTCAACTGGAGTTAACTGTAATCTTACGTTTCTTGTTGTTTTTAAAAATCTCGCTCCCACATATCTAACAGTTAGAGACCGTGAATGTCAATTTCCATGTCGGGAGAATTGATAGGGTCTGCTTATTAAAAAAGTGAATTTGTTAACTTTTGGGAGATTTGCCAGCTAAACACCGTGACAGAGAGCAGCTGTGATCTCAAGGTTGCAACGGGTAAGCACCTAGACAAAACATCGAACAACTATTACCCCTAAATAGGTAGGGAAGCCTGTTTTTCAGTGTATTAGTTTTGGTTATTTTAATTAAACTGTGCTGTAAAAAGTAAATATATAGACGCATCCGTCCTACTATTCTATGTTGGACATGGGCATGGACCATTCTGTCAGCTCTAGAGATAAACAGACTATAACCCACGCATCTTCCTTACAATATCCAAATTTCCGACCCCACCCGCTTCACTTTATATACATATCCTAATCAAACGTTTTTTAAATGCCACTGTCGCATCTAGCAATAAGTCCCAGACATTTAGCACCATCTGTGGAAAACCTACGCCCCACACATCCCCTTCAAATATTGTCCCTCTGACGTTATATCTATGACCCCTGGTGTTTAATTTGTGAATCCCTGTAGAACGATTCTGATTGTCTATATAATCAACACATGATGTTCTGTACATCTTTCCTGTCTCCGTACAGCCTCAGGATTTCCAGACAAAAAAAAATCAGCGTATTTATCTCTAGAGCTGACATAATGGTGAAGCATGATGGGAACCATGTCCAACATAGAATAGTAGAAAGGATGTGTCTATATATTTACTTTTCACAGCAAAGCTAAATTAAAATAACTAAAACTAATACACTGAGAGAAACAGACTTCCTTACCTATTCTCTCCCTTCACCTAATTCCCTGTAATACAAGCATCACTCTGGTAAACCTCCCAGCACCCTTTAAATCTCTAAATCTCCACATTCATCCTGTCATATAGCGAACAGAATTAAATCAAATAACAATTAGAAACATAGAAACATAGAAAATAGGTGCAGGAGGAGGACATTCGGACCTTCGAGCCAGCACCGCCATTCATTGTGAGCATGGCTGATCGTCCCCTATCAATAACCCATGCCTGCCTTCTCCCCATATCCCTTGACTCCACTAGCCCATAGAGCTCCATCTAACTCTCTCTTAAATCCATCCAGTGATTTGGCCTCCACTGCCCTCTGTGGCAGGGAATTCCATAAATTCCCAACTCTCTGGGTGAAAACGTTTTTTCTCACCTCAGTCCTAAATGACCTCCCCTTTATTCTAAGACTGTGGCTGCTGGTTCTGGACTCGCCCAACATTGGGAACATTTTTCCTGTATCTAGCTTGACCAGTCCTTTTATAATTTTATATGTTTCTATAAGATATCCCCTCATCCTTCTAAACTCCAGTGAATGCAAGCATAGTCTTTTCAATCTTTCCTCACATGACAGTCCCGCATCCCAGGGATCAATCTCGTGAACCTACGCTGCACTGCCTCAATCACAAGGATGTCCTTCCTCAAATTAGGAGACCAAAACTGTACACAATACTCCAGATGTGGTCTCACCAGAGCCCTATACAACTGCAGAAGAAACTCCTTACTCCTATACTGAAATCCTCTTGTTATGAAGGCCAACATGCCTGCTGTACTTGCACGCCAACTTTCTGTGACCGGTGTGCAAGGACGCCCAGGTCTCGCTGCGCCTTCCCCTTACCTAACCTAACCCCATTGAGATAATAATCTGCCCCTTTGTTTTTGCCGCCAAAGTGGATAACCTCACATTGATCTATATTATACTGCATCTACCACGCATCTGCCCACTCACTCAACCTGTCCAGGTCACCCTGCAACCTCCTAACATCCTCTTCACAGTTCACACTGCCACCCAGCTTTGTGTCATCCGCAAACTTGCTAGTGTTGCTCCTAATTCCCTCTTCCAAATCATTAATATATATGGTAAACAGTTGCAGCCCCAACACCAAGCCTTGCGGCACTCCACTCGCCATTGCCTGCCATTCTGAAAAGGACCCGTTCACTCCCACACAATTAAACACAATCTTGACTCATATTTGTCGGTTGATAATCCATCTCCCAATCATATATAACGTGACTTCAGGCGAAGCCAGCGGTGATAACGCATTTACTTTTATCACCAGTATAGAATATGGGATTTTATGTTACTTGTAGATTATTTTTGTCGAGGCCGCACATGGAGCATTGTCTTCAATTATTCTTCAGTGTCTCCGGCACTCAAATTCCAACATCCGTATGTTTGTTTCAGTGTATGTGTTAGACACAAAATGCTCGAGGATCTCAGCGCGACAGGCAGCATCTCTGGATGGAAGGAATGGATGACTTTTCGGGTCGAGACTATTTCTCAGACTGACAGTCAGGGGAGAGAGAAACACTGAGATATGGAAGATTCCACAGAGGATGTAATCTCACAGGCTCTCCACACCGCACTTGACGACTTGGACAATAAAAACACCTGTTGTTTGCAGACTGAAGCTCGGCCTTTAATACCATCACCCCCTCCAAGCTGGTTACCAAGCTCACGGAACTGGGTCTCTGCGCATCCCTCTGCAATTGGATCCTCGACTTCCTCATTCATAGACCACAGTCTGTTCAAATTAGAAGAAATACTTCATCTTATGTAACAATCAGTTCGGGAGCACCCCAAGGCTGCGTGCCCAACCCCCTGCTCTACTCACTCTATACTCATGACTGTGTAGTCAGACATAGTGCGAACTCCATCTTCAAGTTCGCCAACGATACCACAGTTGTGAGACGAATTACAGATTATGATAAATCAGAGTATAGATGTGAGATCGACCAACTGACCTTATGGTGCCAGCACCCTGGCTCGCAATATCAGTGAAACAATGAACTGATTGTGGATTTCCTCTTGCAGAGGAACGTTGAGGACCTACAATCCTGTTTATATCAATGGGACGATGGTGGAGAGAGTCAACAACTTCAAATTCCTGGGCGTGCATATTTCCGACGATCTTTTCTGGACCCAACGCACTGATGCAATTATAACGGAAGCCAATCAGCACGTCTACTTCCTGAGACGAATACGGATATTCGGATGGTCAAAGAGGATTCTCTTGAACTTCTACATGTGCACAGTAGAGGGCACATTGACAGGCTGCATCTTGGCCTGGTTCGGCAACTTGAACGTCCATGAGCGGAAAAGACTGCAAAAGGTTGTGAACATGCCTAGTCCATCACCGGCTCTGACCTCCCCAGTCGGAAGGTGCTGTGTGCTGTCGGGAAAGTCGCTGTGTGGAGTCGGCAAAGTCGCTGTGTGGTGTCGGGAAAGTCGCTGTGTGGAGTCGGCAAAGTCGCTGTGTCGAGTCGGGAGAGTCTCTGTGTGGTGCCGTGGCCGGTGGCCGCTGAGTGGTGTCCTCCCCCACACCCCCTCCCCCACACATCCCTCTTCCCCCTTCCCCCTTCTCCCCACACACACCCCTTTCCCATCCCCCCTTCCCCCCTCCCCCTCCTTCACACATACCCCCCTCCCCCACACACCCACACACCCCTTCGCCCCTCCCCGTTCCTCCCCTTCCCCAACCCCCCACACCATCCCACTCCCTTACCACATCAGCCCCCCCACACCACCCCACCCCCCACACAAACCCCAAAACCACCCACTCCCGCACTCCACCCCGCTCCCTAACACCACCCCTCCTCCCCACACCACCTCACCCCCTACACCAGCCCACCCCTACACCACCACACCCCACACCACCCCAATCGCAACAGCACCCAACCCCCCCAACACCACACTGCCCTCAATACTCCCCTCACCACCACCCTCCAACAGCCCCCACACCCAACACCACCGCAGCCCCCCACACTACCCAAACACCCACACCACCCCCCCCCACCCCCCACACCGCCCCCACCCCACACCTCCCTACCTTCAGGTAGAAGGTACAGGAGCCTGAAGACTGCAACAACCAGGTTTCGGAATAGCTACTTCCCCACAGCCATCAGGCTATTAAACCTGGCTCGGATAAAACTCTGATTATTAATAACCCATTATCTGTCATTTGCACTTGATCAGTTTATTTATTCATGTGTGTATATATGTATACAACGCTATATGGACACACTGACTGTTTTGTAGTAAATGCCTAATATGTTCTGTGTGCTGAAGCAAAGCAAGAATTTCATTGTCCTATTCAGGGACACATGACAATAAACTCACTTGAACTTGAACTTGAACTTGCCCAGCTGATCATGATCCCGCTGCAGTGGTTGATAACTATCTTCTATTTTGACGATACCACCCAATTTAGTCATCTGCAAACGTATTATTCATGCGTTCTACATATTTGTCGAAATCGACGATATAATCTCCAAACAGTAATGGGACAAGCACCGCTCTGAGGCACAGCATTGACCACAGGTCTTCAAACTGAAAACGACATTCCACCATCACCTTCCATCCAATATACAATTCTCTATCCAGTTAAACGTTAAATTGCATCGCAGCCTTTATTGGTGTATTTGGTAAACGAGAAGAACCGGCCTTGTGGGAAATTGCAAAGGTTAATGGTTTCCATATCCAAAAAATCAACATCTGTTTAATTAAACGTCTCATCTTGCCCACATTCTGCCTGCGCAGTGTATTGTATTGTATTGTATTGTATTGTATTGTATTCAAATTTATTGTCATTGTCTCAGTTAGAGACAACGAAATGAATTTCCCTTACAGGCAGTATCATAAAAATAAAAATAAATAAATAATAATAAATAATAAAACATATTAAAAATAAAATAGAATTTAAAAAAAAGCACAAACACGGAAAGTCCACGACACAACATAACACAGTGGCACCACGGTGAGGAAGGCACCATAGTCCAGCCAGCCTGCCCTCCGTTCTTCCCAGATGTTCACTCGTGGTCGAGGCCTTCCTAGCACCCGCAGTCGCCGCCCCGGGTGACCCGATGTTCAGGCCCTCACGCCGGGCTGGTGGAACGCCGACGCCGAACCCCGACGGTGAACATCCTCCTCAGCGGCCCGGACCTCCTGATCAGCCAGATTAATTTTAGAAAAAAACGCTACCCTGTATCGCTGCGATTTTTGGCCATCGTACCCACAGTCCTCCTCTGCGGAGCCAGCCTCGAGGATTTTTCCCATTAATGAAAAATAAAAAGGTTATGAGTGTTTAAATAATCTTGAGATCATGTGATTGGTCCTCTCGCGGGTCAATCACCGCGATAAAGGTAACGTCCCTTCCGGGGGATGGCAATACGGAAGGGGCGTTACCCGAGTCACGTCCGGATAACTGGACGTTAGTCAGTCCCTCTGAAAGATCGCGAGGGAGAGGCAACGACTGTCATTCTGCTGTGAGTCTACAGAACTGTGAGTCGACTGAACTGTGTCTACCCTTTATGTGGTTTATGCGGTTTTTGTGGTTATGTGTTTTTTGTGGTTTATGTGGTTATGTGGTTATGTGTTTTTTGTGGTTTATGTGGTTATGTGGTTATGTGCTTTATGTGGTTTTGTGCTTTATGAGGTTAACGCTTTATGTGCTTGCAATAAATGGTTTGGTAGCCAATAATGTGCTTGCAATGAATGATGATTTGTTAACCCTTAATGTATTTGCAATAAATGATTTGTTAGCCAGCAATGTGCTTGCAATGAATGATACAATACAATACAATTTATTTGTCATTTGAACCCCTTGAGGTTCAAACGAAATGTTGTTTCTGCAGTCATACACACAAAAAAGAATAAAGACACAACACAATTTACACAAACATCCATCACAACGCATCTCCTCCTCGCTGTGATGGAAGGCAAATACTTATCTCTCCCCTGCACTTCCCATTCCCCTCCCGATGTCAGAGTCAAAGTCACAGTCAAAGCCCCCGGCGGGCGATGGTAATTGTCCCGCGGCCATTTACGCCGCGCCGGGTGATGCAAGGCCACTCTCCGGGTCTTGTTGTTGGAGCCCCCGGCGGGCGCTAGCAAAGTCCCGTAGCCATTCCAAGCCGCGCGGGGCGGTGATGTAAGGCCCCGCTCCAGGTACTCTTCAACCCCGCAACTCGGGCGGGAGAAGTCGCCGTTGCGGAAGCCCCGAAAAGCGGTCTCCCAGCAGGGACCCGCGGGCTCTCGGTGTCACTGTCCACCAGACCTGCGGTAAGCCTCCGAAGCCCCGGGATCGGGCCGCAGCCGAGCGCCACCACCGCTCCTCCCGCTCCGAACTCGGCCAGCTCCGCGATGGTGAGTAGGTCCGCAGGCTCCGTGACTGGAGCCCCAGGTCGTTCCTGCTGGAGGCCGATCCACGGTGCTAGGCCCCAACGACAACGGAGACCCGACAGAGAAAAGGTCGGGTTCTCCGTGCAGGGGATAGATTTTTAAAAGTTTCCCCCTCCCCCGCCCCCCACACACATACCCACACCCATACACAAAAAAAACAATAACAACTACATTCAAACGAGACAAAAAATAATAAAAAGACAGAGGCCGCTGCGACGTGAGTCGTGCCGCCCATCGGATGATGCTTTGTTAACCCTTAATATGCCTGCAATAGATAATTTATTTGCCAGCAATGTGCTTGCAATGATTGGTGCTTTGTTAACCCTTGATCTGCTTGGAATAAATGATTTGTTCGCCAGCAATGTGCTTGCAATGAATGATGCTTTGTGTGCTTGCAATACATGATTTGTTAGCCCTTCATGACAATGCCATGAGTTATTTGGCCTGCTGCCCTGCCTGTGCCTGAAACTGCAATGCTTTATTGGGTCCGATTGTGTTTGGAAGGAATAAATGCTTTATTAGGTCCGACTGTGTTTGGAAGGAATAATTGCTTTATTAGGTTCCGACTGTGTTTAGTCCAAATGTCCCGCTCATTCAGTGACTTCCGCTTAGTGGACAGCTCGCGCTAATTGCGTAATTTCCGGGGAGGGCAGAGGTCACGCTGTTTGCGGAAGTGCCGCTGACTGCGGCCGCCCCACAGTGGAGAGGCCGTGCTCAGGCGTGTGAGTAGATTCAAGAAAGTTTACTGTTATATATATGGTGTGTGAGTTAGTGTGTGTGTGTGTGTGTGAGAGTGTATGTTTGTATGTGTGTGTGTGTGTGTGTGTGTGTGTGTGTGTGAAGGTCTGTGTGAGTGTGAGTGAGTGTTTGTGTGAGTGTCTGTGTGTGTGTGTACGTGTGTGTCTGTGTCTGTGTGTGTGAGTGCATGTGTGTGTGTGTGAGTCTGTGTGTGTGAGTGTATGTGTGCGTGTGAGTGTGTGCTTGTGGGTGTGAGTGTATGCGTGTGTTTGAGTGTATGTGTGTGTGTGAGTGTGTATTTGCATGTGTGAGTGTATGAGTGTGTGTGAGCGTATGTGTGTATGTGTGTGTTTGTGAGTGTATATGCGTGTGTGTGAGAGTATGTATGTGTGAGTGTGTGTGAGTGTGTGTGAGTGTGTGTGAGTGTGTATGTGTGTGAGTTTGTGTGTGTGTGAGTGTGTGAGTCTGTGTGAGAGTGTGTGTCTGTATGAGTGTGTGTGTGAGTGTATGTGTGAGTGTGTGAGTGTATGTGTGTGAGTGTATGTGTGTGTGAGAGTCTGTGTGTGTGAGTGTATGTGTGTGTGTGAGTCTGTGTGGGTGTGAGTGAAGTGGAGGGTGTGTGTGTGAGTGTATGTGTGTGTGTGAGTGTATGTGTCAGTCTGTGTGTGAGTCTGTGTGTGTGCGTGTGTGAGAGTGTGTGTGTCAGTCTGTGTGTGTGAGTCTGTGTGTGTGAGTGTGTGTGCGTGAGTCAGTGTGTGTGTATGTGTGTGTGTGTGTGTGTGTGAGTGAGTGTATGTGTGTGTGATTGTTTGTGTGTGAGTGTGTGTATGTGTGCGAGTGTGTTTGTGTGTGTGTATGTGTGTGTGTGTGTATGTGCGTGTGTGTGTGTGTATGTGCGTGTGTGTGTGTGTGTGTGTGTGTGTGTGTGTGTGTGTGTGTGTGTGTGTGTGTGTGTGTGTGTGTGTGTGTGTGTGTGTGTGTGTGTGTGTGTGTGTGTGTGTGTATGTTTGTGTGAATTTGCTGTCCTGCACTGCTTGAAGTGCTGTGAGATTGGATTTGCTGGCCTGCACTCCGCTTGAAGTGCTGTGAGATTGGATTTGCTGGCTGGCCTGCACTCCTCTTGAAGTGCTTTAAGATTGGATTTGCTGGCTGGCCTGCACTCCGATTGAAGTGCTGTGAGATGCGATTTGCTGGCTGGCCTGCACTCCGCTTGAAGTGCTGTGAGATGGTATTTCCTGGCTGGCCTGCACTCCGCTTGATATGCTGTGAGATTGGAGTTGCTGGCTGGCCTGCAATGCGCTTGAAGTGATGTCAGATTGGATTTGCTGGCTGGCCTGCACTCGCGTGAAGTGCTTTGAGATTGGATTTGTTGACAAGCCTGCCCTCTGCTTAAAGTGCTGTGAGATTGGATTTGCTGCCGGGCCTGCTCTCCACTTGAAGTGCTCTCAGTTTGGATTTGCTGGCTGGTCGGTGTAATGACCTCCAAACACGTGATGTCTTCACTACATATTTTTTTATAGACACTGGTATAAAACACACACTGTGCCCTAGCTGTCCGTGGTCTATCACTGGAGCTAGAGAACGAGAGAGACGTGGGGAGGCTACAGTTATACAGGAGATAATGGGGAGTGGTAAGTAGTGGTAAGGTCACTATGTTAAAGGAGCATGCACTGATCTACATCCTTCCCCTCGGAAAACAAAGTATTATAGCAGTGACAGTGCGACCACGACTCATACGCTAGAAACAACCACCGCGCGTACACCGGCAGGAAACAGTTAACACATTCACGCAAACTCCCCGTAACGTACAGGCGGCTTGACCAACCGCCCGGAGCGGGTGCGCAGTCCACCCTCCCCCCCGTCCGCAGGAAGAGCAGGGACGAGAGCCGGGGCGGCGACAGGGGAACGGGCAGGAGGACTTGCCGGAGAGGGAGGACGAGGAGAGCGGGGAGGTGAAGCGGGAGAAACGGGCACGGGAGCGGGCGAGGAAGGCGAATGCGGACTGGGAGGAGCCGGGGGAGAACGGTGCACGCAGAGCTGAGACGGCAGAGTCCTGGGCATGCGAGGAGTGGAGGGCAGGGAGGAAGGAACCGGAGGGGCAAAAGGGGCAGCAGGGGGCGGAGCGGGCTCGTTGACCAGGAGCAAATGCCGGCGGGACCGGCGGTAGATGGTACCCTCGTAGTAAATGAGGTACGACCGAGGAGAGCCCGCATAGCCGACGACCACGGCTAGCCGTTAGTGGCCAGAGGGGGTCCGCATCCGGACCACCTGATTCGGGAAGAGACGCGGAAGGGGACGGCAGGACTTGTCGTGGGAGCGCTTCTGAATGGCCTGTTTCTGGGCAAACCGCTCCTGGACGGTGGCAGGGATGAGGACCGCGGGCTGCAGAGATCGCTGGGAGACAGGGATCGGAGGGCGTGTGGTGCGGGACATGAGCCGCTGAGCAGACGAGCCCAGGGCAGGGTCACGGGAAATATTGCGGAGGTTGAGGATGGCCAGGTAAAAGTCCGACCGCGAAAGTCTGCAATGCTCCAGCATCTCCTTTGCACTGCGGACGGCGCGCTCAGCAAGGCCGTTGCTCTGCGGGTACTCGGGGCTGCTGGTGATGTGGCGAAAGTTCCACGATGCAGCGAAGGCGCTGAACTCCGCACTGGAGGACTGGCCGCCGTTGTCAGACTGCAAAGTAACTGGAGAGCCAAAGGTCGCAAAGTGGCGGCGCAGCTTCCCGATGACAGCAGCAGATGTGAGGGTGGGCAGCTGATCCACTTCGAACCAGCTGGAGTAGGAGTCCACAAGGACCAGGAAATGTTTGCCACGCCACTCAAGAATGTCAGTTGCGACCGACATCCACTGCAGGGCGGGGGCAGGCTGCTGCAGGAGCGGCATGCGCTGCTGGTGGGGAGCGAGGCAGTTGCAGGTCGAGCAGGCAGAGACCCTGTCCCGGATGTCTTGCGCCATGCCGGGCCAATAAAACTGACTTTGGGCCTGGGACAGAGTGGCTTCGGCCCCTGGATGGCCGCTGTGGGCAGACTGGAAGTAGTGGTCCCGCAGCGCAGCAGGCACCACGACCTTGTGGCCCTTCACCACCACGCCGTGGTGCAGTACAAGTTCATCCCGGACGAGGAAGTATGGCGCAGCACCATTAGGCAGGGATGAGCGACGGTCGGGCCAGCCACGGCGGATGACGTCCGCAAGCTGCTACAGGGCAGGATCCTTGGCAGTGTGGTGAACCAGGGACTGCATCTGCTGGGAAGGCACAATGTTAACGTTCAATATCATCAGGTCAGACGACTCGTACGGGTGTTAGGCAGTGGACGCCAGCGGTGCGCGGGACAAAGTGTCGGACACAAACATGTCCCTGCCCTTGCGGTACACAATTCGAAAGGTGAAGCGCTGGAGCTGCAGCATCATACGCTGCAGGCGGGATGAGGCAACGTGTATCGGCTTATTCAGGATCGTGACCAGCGGCTGGTGGTCGGTCTCAATAGTGAAGGTGTTGCCCAGGATGTAGTCCTTGAACTTCGAGCAAGCAAACACCACGGCAAGGAGCTCCTTCTCGATCTGAGCGTAATGCTGCTCAGCAGGGGTCATGGTGCGGGAAGCGTAGGAGACAGGCAGCTGCAGCCTGTCGTAGAGCTGCAGGCAGGCGGCACCGAGGCCGAACTTCGAGGCATCGCAGGTGAGGACGATGGGGCGCTTTAGGTCGAAATATTTGAGAGTGGGGGCGCGGACCAACTGGGACTTCAGGGCTTCGAAAGCCGACTGATGGTGCAGGAACCAAACCCAGGCGGTGTCCTTCTTGGTCAGTTCCCTCAAGGGCGCACTCAGCTCGCTGAGGTCGGGAATGAATTTCCCCAGGTAGTTCACCATGCCCAGAAAGCGCTGCAGGCTGGGCACGTCGGTCGGAGCGGGCATCCCCGAGACCGCAGCCGTCTTCTGTGGGTCTGGCTTCAGACCCTCAGCCGTGGAGACGTGTCCCACGTACGTGACCTCCGGGACGCGGAAACGGCACTTCTTGGGGTTCAGTTTGAGGTTGACCTCACGAGCCCTATCCAGGATTTGACTGAGGTGGAGGTCGTCACTGACATTTTTGAGTGGCGTTGCAAACATTTCCTGGTCCTTGTGGACTCCTACTCCAGCTGGTTCGAAGTGGATCAGCTGCCCACCCTCACATCTGCTGCTGTCATCGGGAAGCTGCGCCGCCACTTTGCGACCTTTGGCTCTCCAGTTACTTTGCAGTCTGACAACGGTGGCCAGTTCTCCAGTGCGGAGTTCACTGCATGCTCCTTTACATAACATTTGTGAAAGCTCCCGTGTCGACCTTCGCAGTAAAGGTCGACCCATTCACGGTAACACGTATAGAGGGATCCTTTCTCAAAGCAGGTGCACCCAAGAGCGAGAAAATAGACGATTCATCATGGGAGGAGACGTTATCTGAATCAGGGAGTTCGTCTGAATGGTGCTGGGAACCAAGAGCGCTATCAGGCTCAGCAAGGTTGTTTAGGGACCGGCCTGCCAATGGAACGACAGGATGCAGAAAAGTGATTGAGCTTTCGGCAGAAATTGCAAGTTTTCCCCAGCGCGGGGCAAACATTAAACTGATGACTAGCGAAGTTGCAGTTGGGGCAACGGCGCGGGCCGTCCCTCGCGGGTGCGGGAGCGCTACGCTGGCGTGGCGGACCATCGTACCGCCTGCGCCCAGCAGTACTGGCACAGTGAATGTCCTGAGCAGCAGGTGTAGATACAGAGGCAACAGCAGCAGCCATGCGAGAGGAATGCAAAGCCTCGTTTAAAGTCAGGTCGGGCTCCCTTAAGAGCTCAGCCCGTAGCTTCTCGTCCTGTAGACCGTGAACCAGGACATCTCTGATCATTTGGTCGGGGGTCACCGTGTCAAGGCGGCAACGCCGAGCCAGGTGACGCAACGAGGCAATGAAAGAGTCGATGTGCTCCCCGGGGTTTTAGCATCTGGTGAAAAATTTAAACCGCTCAATGATGCAATTAGTAGGAATACACAGAGCGCGGTGAATTTAGCCAAAAGACATACCGGGTCCTCAGCATCCTCACCAGCGCCGTACTCGAACGATTCCGAACGTTCCATGGCCTCCGGGCCAGCCAGGTTAAGTAGCAGATGTGCCCGCACCTCCGGGGTGGCATTGGCATGGGCGATCGCGATGTAATGCTCGAAATCGCGTTTGAAGACCGCCCAACGGTGCGCGATGTCCGAGTCAAACACTAGCGTGTCAGGTTTACGACACGAGTTAGCCATGGCAAATAAAAGGGAAATTGGAACTGGGGGAGAGTAAAAAAAACCCGAGAGACAGGAGGCGCGAAGTACGACTACTGACACCATGTAATGAGTCCAAACACGTGATGTCTTCACTACATGTTTTATTATAGACACTGGTATAAAACACACACTGTGCCCTAGCTGTCCGTGGTCTGTCACTGGAGCTAGAGAGCGAGAGAGACGTGGGGAGGCTACAGTTATACAGGAGATAATGGAGAGTGGTTAGTGGTGGTGAGGTCACTATGTTAAAGGAGCATGCACTGAACTACAGTAGGCACTCCTCTTGAAGTGCTGTAAGATGAGATTTGCTGGCTGGCCTGCACTCCGCCAGAAGTGCTGTGAGATTTGATTTTCTGGCTGGCCTGCACCCTGCTAGAAATGCCGTGCGATTGGATTTGCTGGCTGGCCTGCACTGCTCTTGAAGTGCTGTGAGATTGGATTTGCTGACTGGCCTGCACTCTGCTTGAGGTACTGTGACATTGGATTTGTTGGCTGGCCTGCACACTGCTTGAAGTGCTGTGAGATTGGATTTGCTGGCTGGCCTGCACTCCGCTTGAAGTGCTGTGAGATTGGATTTGCTGGCTGGCCTGCACTCCGCTTGAAGTGCTGTGAGATTGGATTTGCTGGCTGGCCTGCAATGCGCTTGAAGTGCTGTGAGATTGGATTTGCTTGCTGGCCTGCACTCGTGTGAAGTGCCGTGAGATTGGATTTGTTGGCTGGCCTGCCCTCTGCTTAAAGTGCTGTGAGATTGAATTTACTGCCGGGCCTGCTCTCCACCTGAAGTGCTCTCAGATTGGATTTGCTGGCTGGCCGGCACTCCACTTGAAGTTCTCTCAGCTTGGATTTACTGGCTGGCCTGCTCGCCGGTTGAAGTGCCGTGAGATGAGATTTACTGGCTGGCCTGCAATCCGCTTGAAGTGCTGTGAGATGGGATTTGCTGGCTAGCCTGCACTCCACTTGAAGTGCTGTGAGTTTGGATTTGCTGGCTGGACTGCACTTCGCTTGAAGTGCTGTGAGATTGGATTTGCTGGCTGGCCTGTACTCCGCTTGAATTGCTGTGAGATTGGATTTGCTGGCAGGCCTGCACCCCGCTTGAAGTGCTGTGAGATTGGATTTGCCGGCTGGCCTGCACTTCGCTTGCGGTGCTGTGCGATTGGATTTGCTGGCTGGCCTGCACTGCTCTTGATGTGCTGTGAGGTTGGATTTGCTGACTGCCCTGCACTCTGCTTGAGGTCCTGTGAGATTGGATTTGCTGGCTGGCCTGCACTCTGCTTGAAGTGCTGTGAGATTGGATTTGCTGACTGGCCTGCACTCTGCTTGATGTCACCCCCTACGACGTATTCGTGGCACTGAGTAGGACTAATGCACGTAAAGCTGCTGGCCCTGACGGCATCCCCGGGCGCGTGCTCAGGGCCTGTGCTGCGCAGCTGACAGACGTCTGGACTGACATCTTCAACCTGTCACTTGCCCAAGCAGTTGTCCCCACGTGCCTTAAAACCACCTCCATCGTGCCAGTGCCAAAACACTCCACTGCGGCAAGCCTCAACGACTTCCGCCCAGTTGCACTTACCCCCATCATCACCAACTGCTTCGAGAGGCTGGTCCTGGCACACCTCAAAAGCTGCCTACCCCCCACACTGGATCCCTATCAGTTTGCCCACCGCAAGAACAGGAGTACGGAGGATGCCATCTCAACGGCACTTCACTCCGCCCTCTCCCACCTCGACAACAGAGACACTTACGTAAGAATGCTGTTCATCGATTACAGCTCAGCATTCAACACCATTATACCATCAAAACTGATCACCAAACTCGGTAACCTGGGCATCGACCCCTCCGTCTGCAACTGGATACTGGACTTTCTAACCAACAGACGCCAGTCTGTTAGGTTAGACGAGCACACCTCTTCAACCCTCACCCTGAACACCGGCGTTCCACAGGCCTGTGTGCTGAGCCCCCTCCTCTACTCCCTCTTCACCTATGACTGCGCACCTGTACATGGTACTAAGACCATCATCAAGTATGCAGATGATACAACGGTGATTGGCCTCATCAGCAACAACGATGAGTCGGCCTACAGGGAGGAGGTCCAGCACTTAGCAGCGTGGTGCGCTGACAACAACCTGGCCCTTAACTCCAAGAAGACCAAGGAGCTCATTGTAGACTTCAGGAAGTCCAGGGGCGGCACGCACACCCCCATCCACATTAACGGGACGGAGGTGGAACGTGTTTCTAGCTTCAGGTTCCTGGGAGTCAACATCTCCGATGACCTCTCTTGGACCCACAATACCTCAACTCTGATCAAGAAGGCTCACCAGCGTCTCTTCTTACTTAGGAGACTGAAGAAGGTCCATCTGTCTCCTCAGATCCTGGTGAACTTCTACCGCTGCACCATCGAGAGCATCCTTACCAACTGCATCACAGTATGGTATGGCAACTGCTCTGTCTCCGACCGGAAGGCATTGCAGAGGGTGGTGAAAATTGCCCAACGCATCACCGGTTCCTCGCTCCCCTCCATTGAGTCTGTCCAAAGGAAGCGTTGTCTGCGGAGGGCGCTCAGCATCGCCAAGGACTGCTCTCACCCCAACCATGGACTGTTTACCCTCCTACCATCCGGGAGGCGCTACAGGTCTCTCCGTTGCCGAACCAGCAGGTCCAGGAACAGCTTCTTCCCGACGGCTGTCACTCTACTCAACAACGTACCTCGGTGACTGCCAATCACCCCCTCACCCCCCGGACACTTATTATCACTTATTATTATTTATTCAAATCATTTGCTATGTCGCTCTTCCAGGGAGATGCTAAATGCATTTCGTTGTCTCTGTACTGTACACTGACAATGACAATTAAAATTGAATCTGAATCTGAATCTGAATCTGAATGTGCTGTGAAATTAGATTTGCTGGCTGGCCTGCACTCTGCTTGAAGTGCTGTGAGATTGGATTTGCTGACTGGCCTGCACTCTGCTTGATTTGCGGTAAGATTGGATTTGCTGGCTGGCCTGCACTCTGCTAGAAGTGCTGTGAGATTGGATTTGCTGGCCTGCACCGAATGATGACTTTTTAGGTAAATTCTCAGATTTTCTTAGTTAAAATTTGACCCGTCAATCTATCTATATTAAAATTGTCTTTATTTAAAAAACAATCTACAGCAAAGAGGCAACAGCAAAGGGGTAGTGAGCAGCAGAACGCAACAAGAGACACCACAAGAAAGAATCTCATCTTCAACATTTAAATTGTTATATTTTAAGAGTCATTCACATTTTAAACTTTAATAAACAATGTTTCCACGTGCCAGGCCTGCGTGTTCTTCATCACAATGGGAACCTAATAGGCAGGAATGGCTGCTCTGTCGGAGAGCCACTAATAGTGCGTAGGGGGGAGGTTAAGGGGATGGACTGAATGCGTGGGGGGGGGGGGGGGGGGGGGGGAAGGGAACGGCAAGGAGCAGAGTGAGGGGAGTGAAAGGAGGAGGGGTGACTGAGTGAACTGCCATCCCACCAGCCGTGAGTGACTGGAATGCCAGCCCACCAGCCATGAGTGAGTGAACTGCCAGCCCGCCAGCCATAAGCCACTGGACTGCCAGCCCACCAGCCATGAATGAGTGAACTGCCAGCCCACCAGATGTGACTGAAGTGCCAGCCCATCAGCCATGACAGTGACCTGATGGGGTGGCACTTTCCTCCTTCATTACTGTGATCTGTAAAAAAGATGAAAATGTCTAAAATTGATTCTCCACCTTCTCCCCCTTCTCTCTCACAGAGTCTGTCACCTGTTTTGGGCAGAATTTCTGGCAGTTTCTGAGCTGCCATGCCGCCAGGCCTGACTTACTGAGCTGCCTGCCTGCCAGGCCTGAGTGACTGAGCTGCCAGCCCAAGAATCCATTCGGCCCACAATGTATGTACTAGCCCTCTGGAAACCAGTCCTTTCGGCCCTCAACACCCATGCTATCGCTCCAGAAAGCCCCCCCCCCCACTACCGCCAGCAGTATTAGAATTGGTGGAGAGGTGGAATATTGCGTTCGGAGACCAGCCCTCCCGTTGATGCTGGGACCCAACGGGTCCCACTTAGTCTAGTATAGTAGATAGATTGGAACCAGCTTAATTTCATCATATTCTCTTTTGGCATGGCGATTGCCGCATATGAGGAAAGATTGAGTGGGCAAGACACAATTATTTAGCCTTAAGACGAACAGAACCAGACCTTGCTCAAATATGCAAATGTTTTACAGATTTAGACAATAGGTGCAAGAGTAGGTCATTCGGCCGTTCGAGCCAGCACCGCTGATCCACAATCAGTACCCCGTTCCTGCCTTATCCCCATATCCCCTGACTCCGCTATATTTTATGGCCATGTTTAGCTCTTTCCTGAAAGTATCCAGAGAAACGGCCTCCACCGCCATCTGAGGTAGAGAATTCCACATACTCACAACTCTCTATGTGACGAAGTGTTTCCTCACCTCCGTTCTAAATGGCTTACCCTTTTATTCTTAAACTGTGGCCCCTGGTTCGGGACTCCCCCAACATCGAGAACATGTTTCCTGCCTCCAGCCTATCCAAACTCTTAATAATCTTATATGTTTCAATAAGATCCTCTCTCATCCTTCTAAATGTCATAGTGTATAAGCTCAGCCGTTCCATTCTCCGAGCATATGACGGTCCCGCCATCTTGGGAGTTAACCTTGTGAACCTACGTAGGATAACCTCACATTTATCCGCATTAAACTTAATCTGCCATGCATCTGCCCACTCACCCAACCTGTCCAAGTCACCCTGCATGCTCATAGCATCCTCCTCACTGATCACACTGTCACCCAGCTTTGTGTCATCTGCAAATTTGCTAATGTTGCTTTGAATCCCTTCATCCAAATCATTAATCTGTATTGTAAATAGCTGCGGTCCCAGCACCGAGCCTTGCGGTACCCCACTAGTCACTGCCTGTCATTCTGAAAGGGGCACGTTAATCCCTCCTCTTTGATCCCTGTCTGCCAACCACTTCTCTATCCATGTCAGCACTCTACCCTCAATGCCATTAGCTCTAATTTTGCCCACTAATCTCCTATGTGGGACCTTATCAAATGCTTTCAGAATGTCCAAGTACACTACATCCACTGGCTCTCCCTTGTCCATTTTCCTAGTTACATCCTCAAAATATTCCAGATGATTAGTCAAGATTTCCCTTCGTAAATGCATTATGACTCGGACGGATCTTGTTACTGTTATCCATAAGTGCCGCGATTTCATAGTTTATGACGTCCAGCAACTTCCCCACCACCGACGTCAGGCTAACTGGTCTATAATTGTCATAGTGGTCTATAATTCCCTGTTTTCTCTCCACCGCATTTTAAAAAAGTGGGATAACATTAGCTACCCTCCAATCCACAGGAACTGATCTTGAATCTATCGAACATGGGGAAATTATCACCAATGCGTCCATGATTTCTAGAGCCACTTCCTTAAGTACCCTGGGATGCAGACCACCGGGCCCTGGGGATTTATTAGCCTTCAGTCCCATCAGTCTATCCAACACCATTTTCTGCATAATATGGATTTTCTTCGGATCCTCCGTCACCGCAGATCCTCTGGCCACTAGTACATTGTATGTATCCTCCTGAGTGAAGACAGATCAAAAGTACCTGTTCAATTCATCCATTTGCTTGACTCCATAATAAATTCACCCCTTTCAGTCTTTAAGGGTCCAACTTTGGTCTTAAATAATGTTTTCCTCTTCACATACCTAAATAATCTTTTACTATCCTACTTTATATTATTGGCTAGCTTACCTTCGTACCTGATCTTTTCTCCCCGTATTGCCTTGTTCGTTATCTTCTGTTGCTCTTTAAACGTTACCCAATCCTCTGACTTCCCGCTCATCTTTGATATGTTGTACTTCTCTGTTATTTTTATACTGTTCCTGACTTACCTTGTCAGCCACGGTTGCCCCTTACTCCCGTTGGAATCTTTTTTCTTCTTTGGAATGAACTGGTCCTACCCCTTCTGTATTATTCCCAGAAATACCTGCCATTGTTGTTTCACTGTCATCCCTGCTAGGGTATCTTTCCAGTCAAATTTTGCCAGCTCCTCCCCCATGACTCCATGGTCCCCTTTGTTCAACTGTAATACTGACACCTCCGATTTACCCATTTTACTCTAAAATTAAGATTAAATCCCATCATATTATGGCCACTTCCTCCTAATGGCTCCTTAACCTCATGTTCCCTTATCAAATCCGGTTCATTACACAACACTAAATCCAGAATTGCCTTTTCCCTGTGAGCTCCAGCTGCTCTAAGAACCCATCACGGAGGCACTCCACAACTCCCTTTCTTGGGGTCCTGTACCAACCTGAATTTCACAGTCTACCAGCATGTTGAAATATCCCATAACAACCGTAGCTTTATATTTACGATATGCCAAATTGAACTCTTGATTCAACTTGCATCCAACATCCTGGCTATTGTTTGGGGGCCTGTAGATAAGTCCCATTCTGGTATTTTTACCCTTACAATACCCTTTCAAACAAGAGGACATGACTTCAGAATTAAGGGACAGATGTTTAGGGGTAACATGAGGGGGAACTTCTTTACTCAGAGAGTGGTAGCGGTGTGGAATGAGCTTCCAGTGGAAGTGGTGGCGGCAGGTTCGTTGGTATCATTTAAAAATAAATTGGATAGGCATATGGATGAGAAGGGAATGGAGGGTTATGGTATGAGTGCAGGCAGGTGGGACTAAGGGGAAAAAGTTGTTTGGCACGGACTTGTAGGGCCGAGATGGCCTGTTTCCGTGCTGTAATTGTTATATGGTTATATGGTTATACTGACTCCACATCTGTTTCAATGTCACCCCTTGCAAGGGACTGACTTTCATTCCTCACCAACAGAGCAACCCCACACCCTCTTTCCAACTGTCTGTCTTTTCGATAGGAGGTACACCCTTGAATATTCAGTTCCCAGCCCTGGCCCACTTCCAGCCATGTCTCAGTAATTCCCACAACATAATTCTTTTCAATTTCTAACTGAGCCTCACGATCGTCCACTTTATTTATACTTCGCGCATTCATATACAACACTTTGACTTCGGCATTCGCCCCCCCCCCTCCCCCCCTCTTACACCGCTCTCTATTGTCCCTGACCTTACTCACTTATCCCTTCTCGAACTTTCCTTCCCATTAATTCGGGTGTCATTTGTAACTTTTCCTGTACTCACTTCCCCTTTAACTACATCTTTATACTCCCAATTTGTCAACAGCCCCCCCCCCCTCACTATTTAGTTTAAACCCACACGTGTAGCCCGAGCAAACCTGCCTGCCAGAACGTCTGTTCCTCTCCAGTTAAGGCGTAATCCGACCTTTTTGTGCAGGTCACCACGACGCCAGAAGAGACTCCAGTCGTTTATAAAGCTAAATCCTTGCTCCCTGCACCAGCCCCCCAGCCACACATTCAGATCCCCTATCTTCCTGGTCCTGCCCTCACTAGCACGAGGTACTGGGCCGCGACAAGGTGAATTGGGAGATCGCAAATAAATGCTTAACACATGAAAGGTCCGATGAAGAGCCTGAGTCCAGAATTTCCACAAACATCGTTTCTCGTTCAATAAAGTGGCCGTCCCGGCAAGTGCGCCTGAACAGCCGAGAAAATTGAACATGTACCACTCCATGTCCGGGTGGGTTCCGTATAAAGAGTCTGTCTTGGTCAGAATCCGGTAGATATTTCTGCTGTTGAGTACCAGCTATTGAAAATTTAATACTGTATCGCTCGGTATATCGAATGCGTGAAGTTCGATATTCAAGACCGATGCAAGGTCGTCCGGGCGGCCGTCAGATTCACTTTCTCTACGCAGGAGAGGAATATAGAGACGGGTACGATGCCCCGCTCGGCAAATTCCTTCCCCACACCCAAAGGCAAATGATGAATCGCGCTCGTTCGCTAATTTCGTTTCTGTCACCGCTCTTTCTCTAGCAGTTCAGGAACGATGTCAGAAAGCTGCAAGCGTCTGGCGATGATGTGGACGTGGGCCCAGTTATAAGACTGGCGGGAATTCTACTGTTACGGTCCCTGTCCACATGGCAATTAATCATTCTTGACGCTCAACTGTGTTATCGTGTTTGAGTAGGATAGTGCTTTGTTGCTCGGAGTGTAGGAGGTTGAGGTGTGATCTTATAAAGGTGTACAAGATCATGCCAGGTATAGCTCAGGTAAACGCACCGGGTCTTTTGCCCAGGTTAGGCGAATTGAGAACCAGGGGGCATGGTTTTAAGGTAAAGGGGGAAATATTTAATAGAGGGGTTACAAATGTTCGTGTATAGAACGAGCTGCAGGAGAAGGTATTTGAGGCAAATACGATCATAACGTGCAAGATACATTTAGACAGGTACAGGATAGGTTTAGAGTTTTATGCCAAGCGCGTGCACATGTGACTGTTGTAGATGGGGCAGTCGGCGTGGGCTTATTGGTCAGAGGGCCGATTTAAAAGCTGTATGAGTCTATGACTCGCTATGAGTCTAATAATGTCTGGGCGTCCGGCCATGAGAGTGCTGCCACAAACCCACCAGAGCCAACGGCCTGTAGCTTTATTCAGATCGATAAAAGTGAATAATGGAGTAGAGAGTCATCCACACAGGAGCAGCTCTTCCATGCGGACTATAATCCCACGTGCCATTAGATGGCGTTTACCTCATATTCCTCTAAAGCTTCCCATTAAACGTACCCTTCCAAATGTGTTTAATTGTTCTTA
The DNA here is from genome assembly GCF_010909765.2 of Amblyraja radiata. NCBI lineage: Eukaryota > Metazoa > Chordata > Chondrichthyes > Rajiformes > Rajidae > Amblyraja > Amblyraja radiata. Next base: position 450,882 of record NW_022630089.1, on the reverse strand, counting down.
TCTCATCTTCCTCAACGACTCTCTCCAGCAAATTGTTTCATTTATACACCTCATTATGTGCGCAAAACGGTCCCCCGGGTTACGGTAAAATCGTCCCCCTCTCACATGAAACAGATGCACTCTAGCTCTTGATTCCCCTACTCTCGAAAAAAGCCTGTGCCTTCACCCTAACTATTCTTTCAACAATCTGAATGGTGGCCGATTAGGAAAAGGGGAGATGCAACGAGACCTGGGTGTCATGGTACACCAGTCATTGAAAGTAGACATGCAGGTGCAGCAGGCAGTGAAGAAAGCGAATGGTAGGTTAGCATTCATAGCAAAAGGATTTGAGAACAGGGAGGTTCTACTGCAGTTGTACAGGGTCTTGGTGAGACCACACCTGGAGTATTGCGTACAGTTTTGTTCTCCTAATCTGAGGAAAGACATTCTTGCCATAGAGGGAGTACTGAGAAGGTTCACCGGACTGATTCCAGGGATGGCAGGACTTTCATATGAAGAAAGACTGGATGGACTCGGCTTGTACACGCTAGAATTTAGAAGATTGAGGGGAGATCTTATGGAAACTTACACATTTCTTAAGGGGTTGGACAGGCTAGATGCAGGAAGAGTATTTCCGATGTTGGGAAAGTCCAGAACAAGGGGTCACAGTTTAAGGATAAGAGGGAAGTATTTTAGGACCGAGTTGAGAAAATTATTTTTTCCACAGAGAGTGGCGAATCAGTGGAATTCTCTGCCACAGAAGGTAGTTGAGGCCAGTTCATTGGCTATATTTAAGAGAGAGTTTGATGCAGCCCTTGTGGCTAAAGGGATCAGGGGGTATGGAGAGAAGGCAGATATGGGACATTGATTTGGATGATCAGCCATAATCATATCGAATGGCGGTGCAGGCTCGAAGGGCCGAATGGTGTACTCCTGTACCTATTTTCTATGTTTCTATGTTTCTATCATATAACGTCGTTGAAAACACCCCGTTAATTCCAAGCCATCAGTGCACCGTGCAACGTGAATCCAGGGTAACATTATCCAAGCGGTGTGAGCGTTGTAGACAGAGGATCACAATTCTAGGCGACTGACAGAAACACCACATGTCGGACTGGATAATAGGTTTCAAGCCTTGAAAAGTCTAGGCTTGTATTCACTGGA
>NW_022630089.1:105000-116293 GCF_010909765.2 Amblyraja radiata | reverse complement strand
TATATAGTGTTACACACATATTATGCCATTCTTCTTCTGAGATTGTGATGTTCAATTCCTTTTCCCACTTAAATTTTACATACAATGTAGTTTTAGCTTGACATTCCATTACACTATGATAACGTTTAAAAATAATCCATGATGTTTTTTGATGATACGCATTAACTATCACTTTTACCACTGGATTATTTTCTTCTAGTGCCTCACTTTTTACTTTTTTATTCTAATAATCTCCAGTTGGAGATATCTAAATAAGTCTTGGTTCCGAAGTCCAAATCTATCATTCAAATCTTGAAAACTTCTTAGGTCTCCATTTTCAGTAACAGTACAAAATGCAGTCATTCCTTTCTTCATCCACTCTTTAAATGTTGAGTCATCCATCCCTGGTTTAAATTCATTATCCAAAGCTATCCATCTGAAACCCTTTTGTCATTTATTCAGTTTAAGTTGTCTGGTAAGAGTGAACCAATGTTTCAAAAGTAAATGTCGTTATTGGATCGATTATACTCCTGATATGTCCAGGAAGCGCTTTTTCTCCCAAGAATGTTTGGATGTGGAAGTCAGGGATATATGTCTCAATCTCTTTCCACCTAGCTATATAGCTGTCCTCACACCAATTAATTAGTGGTCGAAATAAAATGGATGAAGGGGTGCCAGTGGATGTAGTGTATCTAGACTATCAGAAAGCCTTTGATAAGGTCCCGCACGGGAGACTGGTGACTAAAATTAGAGCACATGGAATTGGGGGTAGGGTGTTGACATGGATAGAAAATTGGTTTGCAGACCGGAAGGAAAGAGTAGGAGTGAACGGGTCATTTTCTGAATGGCATGCAGTGGCGAGTGGAGTGCCGCAAGGCTCGGTGTTGGGGCTGCAACTGTTTACCATATATATTAATGATTTGGAAGAGGGAATTAGGAGCAACAGTAACAAGTCTGCGGATGACACAAAGCTGGGTGGCAGTGTGAACTGTGAAGAAGATGTTAGGACGTTTCAGGGTGACCTGGACATGTTGAGTGAGTGGGCAGATGCGTGGCAGATGCAGTATAATATAGATAAATGTGAGGTTATCCATTTTGGCGGCAAAAACAAGGGGGCAGATTATTATCTCAGTAGGGTTAGGTTAGGCAAGGGGGAGGTGCAGCGAGACCTGGGCGTCCTTGTACACCGGTCACTGAAAGTTGGCTAACAGGTACAGCAGGCAGTGAAGAAAGATAATGGAATGTTGGACTTCATAACAAGAGGATTTCAGTATAGGATTAAAGAGGTTCATCTGCAGTTGTATAGGGCTCTGGTGAGACCACATCTAGAGTATTGTGTATAGTTTTGGTCTCCTAATTTGAGGAAGGACATCCTTGTGATTGAGGCAGTGCAGCGTAGGTTCACGAGATTGATCCCTGGGATGGCGGGACTGTCATATGAGGAAAGTTTGAAAAGACTAGGGTTGTATTCACTGGAGTTTAAAAGGATGAGGGGGGATCTTATAGAAACATATAACATTATAAAAGGACTGGGCAAGCTAGATGCAGGAAAAAGTGTTCCCAATGTTGGGCGAGTCCAGAACCGGGGGTCACAGTCTTAGAATAAAGGGGATGTCTGAGGTGAGAAAATACTTTTTCACCCAGAGAGTTGGGAAGTTATGGAAGTGCCTGCCACAGAGGGCTGTGGAGGCCGTCACTGGATGGATTTAAGAGGGAGTTAGATAGAGCTCTAGGGGCTAATGGAGTCAAGGGATATGGAGAGAAGGCAGGCACGGGTTATTGATACGGGCTGATCAGCCATGATCACAATGAATGGCGTTGCTGGCTCGAAGGGCCGAATGGCCTCCTCCTGCACATATTTCTACGTTTCTATGTTTCTATGAAGTTGGGCTGCACAGAAATATATCCTAAAATTTGGAAGTGCCATTCCACCTTTGTCCTTTGGCAACTGGAGTATAGTGTGTCGAGTGTAGCCTTATTTCCTCCCCAAATAAATCTGGATATTAATGTATCCCATTCCGTGAATTGTTTTGATGGTATCTCTATTGGTAGATCTATCTCTTATTGCTTAAGAAGCGATCTGCTGTCAGTCCTCTGGAAGCTTCATCCGCATGATTTTCTTTTATGTTAACATATTTCCATTGTGACACATCAGTAGCTCCCAATGTTCTTTCCATTGGCAAATAGGTTTTGTCAAAATACAACGCTCTTGCTCTATCATCTGGTGGAATGCCTTTCAATACAACACGCCTGTTGCTGATCCACTTGGAAAGCGTGAACCCTCCCTTATTGTAGAGGGAAGTCAGATGTTTTACCATTTGAGTTACTTCCTGCTCAGTAGACGTGGATTTTAAGCAAACATCCACATAGAAATTATTCTTAAAAGTGGTTATCACTTCTTCTGAAAATTGAACGTTATTGTCCTCTGCGGCCTTCTTTAATGCAAACGTCGCACAACTTGGTGATGACACTGCTCCAAAGAGATGTGCCTTCATCCGGTATTCACCAAGATCTTGTTGTACATCCCCTTCAGGCCACCATAAGAATCGTAGGGAATCAATGTGTTTTTTTGATACTTTGAGGAAGGACATTCTTGCCAGAGAGGTAGTACAGAGAAGGTTCACCAGACCGATTCCTGGGATGTCAGGACTTTCATATGAAGAAAGATTGGATAGACTCGGCTTGTACTCGCTAGAATATAGAAGATTGAGGGGGGATCTTATAGAAACTTACATATGTCTTAAGGGATTGGACAGGCTAGATGCAGGAAGATTGTTCCCGATGTTGGGGAAGTCCAGAACAAGGGGTCACAGTTTAAGGATAAGGGGGACATCTTTTAGGACTGAGTTGAGAAAAACATTTTTTACACAGAGAGTGGTGAATCTCTGGAATTCTGTGCCACATAATGTAGTTGAGGCCAGTTCATTTACTATATTTAAGAGGGAGTTAGATGTGGCCCTTGTGGCTAAAGGGATCAGGGGGTATGGAGAGAAGGCAGGTACAGGATACTGAGTTGGATGATCAGCCTTGATCATATTGAATGGCGGTGCAGGCTCGAAGGGCCTATTAAAATAAAAAGAAAAGAAACATCGCTCTGACATCAGCCATCACAGCATTGGTTCTTGTCTGAATTTAGTGTGAACAATGAGTGAGTTAGTAACGTCTAGACCTTGCAGTAGTTGATAGTTAAGTGATGTTCCTTTGAAGACTGGGCCGTGACCCGACTGCCGTGCAACATCCCTATACACAATAAGAACAATGTATGAAGCCAATTATCCTACAAACCTGTCCGTCTTTGGAGAATGGGCGGAAACCGGAATTTCTGGAGAAAACCGACGAAGATCACGGGGAGAATGTACAAACGTCGTTGAGACAGTACCCGGAGTGAGGATCGAACCGGATCTCTGGCACTGTATCGCAGCTACTCTACTGCCGCGCCACCATGCCGAAATTCATGCAAACAACATCTCTTATATATCTGCAAATAATCCACATCCCTCCCTGTGGGAGCGAAGTTTGTACTATACCCGTTCCCGATATCTGACTCTACTCAGACAGGCACAGACACAAAATAAAGCAGCAGGTGAGTCTATCGAACAAATCGGGTTATAGGCTTTACCGATGTCTATCGTGGAACAGCGTGAGCACGTTCAAACAGTTTCAGTAAATTTCAACTGGAGTTAACTGTAATCTTACGTTTCTTGTTGTTTTTAAAAATCTCGCTCCCACATATCTAACAGTTAGAGACCGTGAATGTCAATTTCCATGTCGGGAGAATTGATAGGGTCTGCTTATTAAAAAGTGAATTTGTTAACTTTTGGGAGATTTGCCAGCTAAACACCGTGACAGAGAGCAGCTGTAATCTCAAGGTTGCAACGGGTAAGCACCTAGACAAAACTTCGAACAACTATTACCCCTAAATAGGTAGGGAAGCCTGTTTTTCAGTGTATTAGTTTTGGTTATTTTAATTAAACTGTGCTGTAAAAAGTAAATATATAGACGCATCCGTCCAACATTCTATGTTGGACATGGGCATGGACCATTATGTCAGCTCTAGAGATAAACAGACTATAACCCACGCAGCTTCCTTACAATATCCAAATTTCCGACCCCACCCGCTTCACTTTAGACACATATCCTAATCAAACGTTTTTTAAATGCCACTGTCGCATCTAGCAATAAGTCCCAGACATTTAGCACCATCTGTGGAAAACCTACGCCCCACACATCCCCTTCAAATATTGTCCCTCTGACGTTATATCTATGACCCCTGGTGTTTAATTTGTGAATCCGTGTAGATCCGATTCTGATTGTCTATATAATCAACACATGATGTTCTGTACATCTTTCCTGTCTCCGTACAGCCTCAGGATTTCCAGACAAAAAAAAATCAGCGTATTTATCTCTAGAGCTGACATAATGGTGAAGCATGATGGGAACCATGTCCAACATAGAATAGTAGAAAGGATGTGTCTATATATTTACTTTTCACAGCACAGCTAAATTAAAATAACTAAAACTAATACACTGAGAGAAACAGACTTCCTTACCTATTCTCTCCCTTCACCTAATTCCCTGTAATACAAGCATCACTCTGGTAAACCTCCCAGCACCCTTTAAATCTCTAAATCTCCACATTCATCCTGTCATATAGCGAACAGAATTAAATCAAATAACAATTAGAAACATAGAAACATAGAAAATAGGTGCAGGAGGAGGACATTCGGCCCTTCGAGCCAGCACCGCCATTCATTGTGATCATGGCTGATCGTCCCCTATCAATAACCCATGCATGCCTTCTCCCCATATCCATTGACTCCACTAGCCCATAGAGCTCCATCTAACTCTCTCTTAAATCCATCCAGTGATTTGGCCTCCACTGCCCTCTGTGGCAGGGAATTCCATAAATTCCCAACTCTCTGGGTGAAAACGTTTTTTCTCACCTCAGTCCTAAATGACCTCCCCTTTATTCTAAGACTGTGGCTGCTGGTTCTGGACTCGCCCAACATTGGGAACATTTTTCCTGCATCTAGCTTGACCAGTCCTTTTATAAATTTATATGTTCATAAGATATCCCCTCATCCTTCTAAACTCCAGTGAATGCAAGCATAGTCTTTTCAATCTTTCCTCACATGACAGTCCCGCCATCCCAGGGATCAATCTCGTGAACCTACGCTGCACTGCCTCAATCACAAGGATGTCCTTCCTCAAATTAGGAGACCAAAACTGTACACAATACTCCAGATGTGGTCTCACCAGAGCCCTATACAACTGCAGAAGAAACTCCTTACTCCTATACTGAAATCCTCTTGTTATGAAGGCCAACATGCCTGCTGTACTTGCACGCCAACTTTCTGTGACCGGTGTGCAAGGACGCCCAGGATCGCTGCGCCTTCCCCTTACCTAACCTAACCCCATTGAGATAATAATCTGCCCCTTTGTTTTTGCCGCCAAAGTGGATAACCTCACATTGATCTATATTATACTGCATCTACCACGCATCTGCCCACTCACTCAACCTGTCCAGGTCACCCTGCAACCTCCTAACATCCTCTTCACAGTTCACACTGCCACCCAGCTTTGTGTCATCCGCAAACTTGCTAGTGTTGTTCCTAATTCCTTCTTCCAAATCATTAATATATATGGTAAACAGTTGCAGCCCCAACCCCAAGCCTTGCGGCACTCCACTCGCCATTGCCTGCCATTCTGAAAAGGACCCGTTCACTCCCACACAATTAAACACAATCTTGACTCATATTTGTCGGTTGATAGTCCATCTCCCAATCATATATAACGTGACTTCAGGCGAAGCCAGCGGTGATAACGCATTTACTTTTATCACCAACATAGAATATGGGATTTTATGTTACTTGTAGATTATTTTTGTCGAGGCCGCACATGGAGCATTTCTTCAATTATTCTTCAGTGTCTCCGGCACTCAAGATTCCAACATCCGTATGTTTGTTTCAGTGTATGTGTTAGACACAAAATGCTCGAGGATCTCAGCGCGACAGGCAGCATCTCTGGATGGAAGGAATGGATGACTTTTCGGGTCGAGACTATTTCTCAGACTGACAGTCAGGGGAGAGAGAAACACTGAGATATGGAAGATTCCACAGAGGATGTAATCTCACAGGCTCTCCACACCACACTTGACGATTTGGACAATAAAAACACCTGTTGTTTGCAGACTGAAGCTCGGCCTTTAATACCATCACCCCCTCCAAGCTGGTTACCAAGCTCACGGAACTGGGTCTCTGCGCATCCCTCTGCAATTGGATCCTCGACTTCCTCATTCATAGACCACAGTCTGTTCAAATTAGAAGAAATACTTCATCTTATGTAACAATCAGTTCGGGAGCACCCCAAGGCTGCGTGCCCAACCCCCTGCTCTACTCACTCTATACTCATGACTGTGTATTCAGACATAGTGCGAATTCCATCTTCAAGTTCGCCAACGATACCACAGTTGTGAGACGAATTACAGATTATGATAAGTCAGAGTATAGATGTGAGATCGACCAACTGACCTTATGGTGCCAGCACCCTGGCTCGCAATATCAGTGAAACAATGAACTGATTGTGGATTTCCTCTTGCAGAGGAACGTTGAGGACCTACAATCCTGTTTATATCAATGGGACGATGGTGGAGAGAGTCAACAACTTCAAATTCCTGGGCGTGCATATTTCCGACGATCTTTTCTGGACCCAACGCACTGATGCAATTATAACGGAAGCCAATCAGCACGTCTACTTCTTGAGACGAATACGGATATTCGGATGGTCAACGAGGATTCTCTTGAACTTCTACATGTGCACAGTAGAGGGCACATTGACAGGCTGCATCTTGGCCTGGTTCGGCAACTTGAACGTCCATGAGCGGAAAAGACTGCAAAAGGTTGTGAACATGCCTAGTCCATCACCGGCTCTGACCTCCCCAGTCGGAAGGTGCTGTGTGCTGTATGGAAAGTCGCTGTGTGGTGTCGGGAAAGTCGCTGTGTGGAGTCGGCAAAGTCGCTGTGTCGAGTCGGGAGAGTCTCTGTGTGGTGCCGTGGCCGGTGGCCGCTGAGTGGTGTCCTCCCCCACACCCCCTCCCCCACACATCCCTCTTCCCCCTTCCCCCTCCCCCTCCTCCCCACACACACCCCTTTCCCATCCCCCCTTCCCCCCTTCCCCCCTCCCCCTCCTTCACACATACCGCCCTCCCCCACACACCCACACACCCCTTCACCCCTCCCCGTTCCTCCCCTTCCCCAACCCCCCACACCATCCCACTCCCTTGCCAACCCAGCCCCCCCACACCACCCCATCCCCCACACAAACCCCAAAACCACCCACTCCCGCACTCCACCCCACTCCCCAACACCACCCCTCCTCCCCACACCACCTCACCCCCTACTCCAGCCCACCCCTACACCACCAGCCCCCACACCACCCCAATCGCAACAGCACCCAACCCCCCCAACACCACACTGCCCTCAATACTCCCCTCACCACCACCCTCCAACAGCCCCACACCCAACACCACCGCAGCCCCCCACACTACCCAAACACCCACACCACCCCACCCCACCCCCACACCGCCCCAACCCCACACCACCCCACCTCCCCCACACCACCCCACCCCCAAACCACCCAATCTCCCACACCATGGTGGAATATTGCATTGGGGAATGGGTTGCATTGGGGGGCCAGGCCTCCTGTATGACTTGGACCCAACGGGTCCCCCTTAGTCTAATATGAACATATGCGAGGATGTCTATATATACACACTGAACTGGGGTGACTCTGTCGCTATTGCGACAGAAGGAAGTGGAAGCAAGAGCAGAGTTGCGGGATACGCAGGAAACCCTTGGCAGGGCCTCATGTAAGAAAGAAGGGGGGAACACCTGTTCCCCAAATAATGAAGTATGGAACGTCACATCTCAGGTGCACATTCGGCGTTAGCGGCGGGGTTTGGGAGTAAGGGATAGTTTATGCAGAAGGCAGGCTGCGAAGATGTTTTCGTCTTGATTGAATTTTTGTTACTTAGAAACATAGAAAATAGGCGCAGGAGTAGGCCATTCGGCTCTTCGAGCCAGCACCGCCATTCATTGTCATCATGGCTGATCGTCCCCAATCAATAACCCGTGCCTGCCTTCTCCTCATATCCCGAGACTCCACTAGCCCCTAGAGCTCTATCTAACTATCTCTTAAATCCACCCAGTGACTTGGCCTCCACTGCCCTATGTGGCAGGGAATTCCATAAATTCACAACTCTCTGGGAGAAAAAGTTTTTTCTCACCTCAGTCTTAAATGACCTCCCCTTTATTCTAAGACTGTGGCCCCTGGTTCTGGACTCGACCAACATTGGGAACATTTTTCCTGCATCTAGCTTGTCCAGTCCTTATATGTTATATGTTTATATGTTTCTATAAGATCCCCCCTCATCCTTCTAAAGTCCAGTGAATACAAGCCTAGTCTTTTCAATCTTTCCACATATGACAGTCCCGCAATCACAGGGATTTCAATTGATTTTGGGAAATTGGAGTCACTGGCAAGGGCAGCGTATATGTTTATACCACTTGCAAGCGTAACCTTTTAACGCCTTCTGGTGTGTAGACACAATACTCAGGACCCTATCGGATGAAGGTCAATGGACCGAATGCCTTTTTGGCCACCCTATCTCCCCTTAACGCAAGTTACAGAGAACTATGCACCTGCATTCCTAGCTACCTCTGCTTTACAATATTCCCAAAGCCCATGTCATTCACGGTCGAGGTCCTGTCCTAGTTTGACTCCCCAACATATAATAATGTGTACTGACTTACATTTAACTCCATTAACCATTCATCCCATTTTCCCTAAAGCATATGGGGAGAAGGCAGGCACGGATTACGGAGAGTCGGGTTGTCAAGGTGGACTCTCTCTAACTTCTACAGCTGCACAGTTAGAGCATGCTGACCGGTTGCATCGTGGCTTCGTTCGGCAATTTGAGCGCCCTGGAGAGGAAAAGACTGCAAAAAGTAGTAAACACTGCCCAGTCCATCGTCGGCTCGGACCTTCCTTCCATCGAGGGGATTTATCGCAGTCGCTGCCTCAAAAAGGCTGGCAGTATCATCAAAGACCCAATCCATCTTGGCCACACACTCATCTCCCTGCTACCTTCAGGTAGAAGGTACAGGAGCCTGAAGACTGCAACAACCAGGTTTCGGAATAGCTACTTCCCCACAGCCATCAGGCTATTAAACCTGGCTCGGACAAAACTCTGATTATTAATAACCCATTATCTGTCATTTGCACTTGATCAGTTTATTTATTCATGTGTGTATATATGTATACAACGCTATATGGACACACTGACTGTTTTGTAGTAAATGCCTAATATGTTCTGTGTGCTGAAGCAAAGCAAGAATTTCATTGTCCTATTCAGGGACACATGACAATAAACTCACTTGAACTTGAACTTGAACTTGCCCAGCTGATCATGATCCCGCTGCAGTGGTTGATAACTATCTTCTATTTTGACGATACCACCCAATTTAGTCATCTGCAAACGTATTATTCATGCGTTCTACATATTTGTCGAAATCGACGATATAATCTCCAAACAGTAATAGGACAAGCACCGCTCTGAGGCACAGCATTGACCACAGATCTTCAAACTGAAAACGACATTCCAACATCACCTTCCATCCAATATACAATTCTCTATCCAGTTAAACGTTAAATTGCATCGCAGCCTTTATTGGTGTATTTGGTAAACGAGAAGAACCGGCCTTGTGGGAAATTGCGAAGGTTAATAGTTTCCATATCCAAAAAATCAACATCTGTTTAATTAAACGTCTCATCTTGCCCACATTCTGCCTGCGCAGTGTATTGTATTGTATTGTATTGTATTCAAATTTATTGTCATTGTCTCAGTTAGAGACAACGAAATGAATTTCCCTTACAGGCAGTATCATAAAAATAAAAATAAATAAATAATAATAAATAATAAAACATATTAAAAATAAAATAGAATTAAAAAAAAGCACAGACACGGAAAGTCCACGACACAACATAACACAGTGGCACCAAGGTGAGGAAGGCACCATAGTCCAGCCAGCCTCCCCTCCGTTCTTCCCAGATGTTCACTCGTGGTCGAGGCCTTCCTAGCACCCGCAGTCGCCGCCCCGGGTGGCCCGATGTTCAGGCCCTCACGCCGGGCTGGTGGAACGCCGACGCCGAACCCCGACGGTGAACATCCTCCTCAGCGGCCCGGACCTCCTGATCAGCCAGATTGATTTTAGAAAAAAACGCTACCCTGTATCGCTGCGATTTTTGGCAATCGTACTCACAGTCCTCCTCTGCGGAGCCAGCCTCGAGGATTTTCCCATTAATGAAAAATAAAAAGGTTATGAGTGTTTAAATAATCTTGAGATCATCTGATTGGTCCTCTCGCGGGTCAATCACCGCGATAAAGGTAACGTCCCTTCCGGGGGATGGCAATACGGAAGGGGCGTTACCCGAGTCACGTCCGGATAACTGGACGTTAGTCAGTCCCTCTGAAAGATCGCGAGGGAGAGGCAACGACTGTCATTCTGCTGTGAGTCTACAGAACTGTGAGTCGACTGAACTGTGTCTACCCTTTATGTGGTTTATGCGGTTTTTGTGGTTATGTGTTTTTTGTGGTTTATGTGGTTATGTGGTTATGTGCTTTATGTGGTTTTGTGCTTTGTGAGGTTAACGCTTTATGTGCTTGCAATAAATGATTTGGTAGCCAATAATGTGCTTGCAATGAATGATGATTTGTTAACCCTTAATGTATTTGCAATAAATGATTTGTTAGCCAGCAATGTGCTTGCAATGAATGATACAATACAATACAATTTATTTGTCATTTGAACCCCTTGAGGTTCAAACGAAATGTTATTTCTGCAGTCATACACACAAAAAAGAACCAAGACACAACACAATTTACACAAACATCCATCACAACGCATCTCCTCCTCGCTGTGATGGAAGGCAAAGACTTATCTCTCCCCTGCACTTCCCATTCCCCTCCCGATGTCAGAGTCAAAGTCACAGTCAAAGCCCCCGGCGGGCGATGGTAATTGTCCCGCGGCCATTTACGCCGCGCCGGGTGATGCAAGGCCGCGCTCCGGGTCTTGTTGTGGAGCCCCCGGCGGGCGCTAGCAAAGTCCCGCAGCCATTCCAAGCCGCGCGGGGCGGTGATGTAAGGCCCCGCTCCAGGTACTCTTCAACCCCGCAACTCGGGCGGGGGAAGTCGCCGTTGCGGAAGCCCCGAAAAGCGGTCTCCCAGCAGGGACCCGCGGGCTCTCGGTGTCACTGT